>NC_040889.2:7025095-7130095 GCF_900634795.4 Betta splendens | reverse complement strand
GGATAATGGATGATTTTACAGAGAGGGACGGATAGACAGAGGTAGAGGCAAAACTACGAGTGCTTTGGAAAGGCACAAAGGCGAGAATGGGTGAAGGGGTAGTTTTTGAGCTAGTGAGCCATCTGTGGAATGAAGCAACCAGGAGGTAAAGAGCAAAAGGAGGGGACGGAGAGGCAGAATAGGCTTTGAACAGGAGAGGGAGAGGGGGGCCTGGATGTGAGGATAGCTTCACAAGCTGGAAGCACACTGCAAAAATGTCCATTTAGGTGACAGGGAATCCAGAAAGGTGACGGCGAAATAAGGAATGAGGATTAGAGCAAACGAGTTTCCCAGTCTGGGCTCTGGCCGCCGCTGGAGACGGCCGTAGAAAGGACAATATTTCCGTGCGAGGAGTTCAGGCCTCATTATTACTTTTCCGGTGCCGTTTCTCATTCTCTCTCTGTGCAGCCTTCACTCTCGTTTGCCTCGGCCCCGCCGTTCTCCCCTATTAGCGCTATGGATGCATGGCACACAGATGGAGGCCTGTTGGCGAAAGGCTCAGAACACACACATACCCAAACCCATGTTTTATTAATGGATGCTGCAGTCTGACTCTTGCATCTCGCTGTCATAAACATTTACGTTGTGGTGGAAGACGTACTGTTCAACCCCAGTGTTTCTAAAGTGAACCAGGCACGGCTGAGGGCTTTTTTAACAACCGCTCTTCTTCCTTCTCTGCTCCCTCTATCTGTCCGTTCGCCTGGTTCCAGCAACAAGGCGCGTCTAGACTCCTCACACCCTCCTCTCCCTCCATCTGCTCCTCTCTGTCTCTGCTGGCAGCGGATGTTTTGAGGCCCGCGCTAATTGATATTTTCTGTTGCGATACCACAAACCGGAACGGGACTGAACCCAAATGCAGAGAGGAGCGGAGCCCAGAGTAAAGCAGAGTGAACCGCTTGTTTTATTGAATATCACGACATGTGCACAGACTGGGAATGGGTCACTGGCAATTCTGAATAACTAAAGATCACCGCACCGCAGGGGGGGGAGCTGTAAACACAGGACCACTGTGAAAACAGGAGACTAGATCACTTAACTACAACAGAAACGGCAGGAGAAACACTAGCATCTGTAGCATTTTACTTGCAATCACAAGCAGTATAACGGACATGGGACAGAATCACAGGCCGTTCATCTTCCGTCTCCCTCTTTAGCACAGGAACAACTCTCTTTTTGTGACAGGCTAAAACAGTTTGGAGCATCTCATTTGCGTCCCGATACGATTTTCACACACTCAGCCTCATTTTCCTTCTTCCCTGCTTTTAAGTTTGTTCCATGTGTCTGTGCATCCATCAAACAGACGTTCTCGCAGACCCGCTCATGTCTCTGTTGTGCTTGTGTCTCCATTTCCCCCATTCATCTCCTCCTGCCTTTCTGTGCCCGTGGCTCCGGCTAAGGGCTGAGGCGTTTCCGCTGTCTTGCTTGCTTTCATTTCCATCTTCCCCACTACTTTCTTGCTCAACCTTTTTGCTGTGTTGATGGTTAGATGATTCTTCTGGTGACACAGAATATGTTTCAACTTCAGTGGCAAAGCAAATCAATTCCCAATATTACTGTTTCACTCTTTTTCACCCTTATTCTTTTTTGTCTTTGACTTCAAGTTCATTTCAGTTACATTTAAATTCACTTCAATGCATGAAATATTTCCTTCATTATTAGATATTCTGCTACATAATTTAAGCTAAGGTCATAACTTGTGAACTTTTCTTGTAAATCTGGAGGATACTTGTGAATGCTTTATATTTCATTTTTAATTCCCAGAGGGAAAGCCTGTGACTCTGTAGAAAAGGCAGGGAAATGGTATCTTGCTCGAGGACACTTCAGCAGATTCCGTGTCGCTGTTCCTGCTGCTGTGAGAAAACCTTGGGAGTTAAAGCAAAATGATTGCTTGCACTCAGGAACACGCACACACTCTCCCTGTGGGTTCAAGTAGACGTATTAACCATTCTCACCACGCTCAAGCAGTCCAATCAGAACGCCCCACCCTCAAACTCAGCCAGTCCAATGCAGAGATTTGGTTATTTCCCTAAATTAGAGCAATTCAAACAATGCACTGTGTTAGCATGAATCTGGCCCCTGGGCTCGTCAGCGCTTTCCATGTCATTTAGGAGCTTGTCATCTTGCTTGAGGTAATGCAAAACGAATGCAGATGAGCAGAGAAGAAATTAGCATCACTAGCAGTTGCTTCACTCTCAGAGAACACACAATGTGGATGTTATTTTAGGACTTAAGCCTGTTCAGAACAAAAATGTGGGCGTTAAATACAGCACAACATTTTCCGTAATTCATAAACATTTATACTTTATATTTTTCCTAAAGGTCCTAAAAATGAAACTCTCTGGACTCTCTCTCTTTTTTGCACCCGTTTCTTTGTATAAATGTTGCAGGGGATAAACACAAGCAAACAGACATGTATTAGACCAGCGGGTCTGCCCATGCCTGTCCTAAACCTGACATTAAACAGGGCTGATGAGAGGTTGTCAGGGCCCTGTTTGCCTCGGCGTATTCCCTTTCTATATGTGTTTGCAGTAATTGCAGCTGCTTTTAAAGGTGTCCCGTCTTTGTCCACCTTACTCAGAAATTGCAGATCCAATCGTGCAAACGCTGTGGGATTGAGTCATCCTTTTCCACTCAGGCTAACCACCACTTTGCGAGAAAACAACCTGCGTTTACTCTGCATAGTTCAAGGTTCTGGCCAGCTTGGCTGTGAGGAGACGTGATTGGTGTAATGGAGAGCTAGCCAATAGGGAAGGACGGAAAGGGCATGCTAATCATGGTTGGAAAGTAAACTCACAAAGTGGTCAGTCCACAAAGCGTCCTGTTGTTTGTCATTGTATGATGTTGTTTTCTGGGATTTTAGACACATTATTGCTTTTTTAAATGGTTCTGTTGACATGTCATATCATATCATATCCTCGCCTGCCTGTTTCTTTTCCAGGTTAGTCAGCTTTTTAACTGCGTCCCAACATCGTTTCTCTTTTCTTCTACCTTGTGTATCTTCAGCGTCACTATCACTGACTTACGGCACACAGGTGGATTGCTGTAATGCACTCCTTTCTCCACGTTTACACTGTAATTGGATTTCCTTTTTGCTACACCGCATTCAGCATTTTGATTGTATCACCAAATAAAGGGAGGACGGCAAGTAAGACTGAGAGGGAGGAGGATAAAAGGTTTGTGTTAAGCCCTATTGGTGCTGGGAAAACCTTGGAGGACACATAAACGTATCCATGCGTGTGCATATTCAATCACACAGCTCCTCTACTCACACACACGGCCCAGGAAAATACCTAGAGGTGAAAATGACTTAGCTATTACCCAGACTAAACGCTCTGCCTGAGGAAGTATTTCAAAACTTCTCCATGAATGGTGTTTGTTTGACATTGTTAATGTTTTTCCTGAACAGGATTTGTGTCACTAAAGTATAACATAGAATGACCAAGCTGACCAAATGGCTCCAACACCTCGTTCCAGGAAGTGCCGGTACGCCAGTGGTTTTCAATGAGAACGGAGACGCCCCAGGTCGATACGACATCTTCCAGTACCAGATCACCAACAGATCCATGGCTGAGTATAGAGTCATCGGCTCCTGGACCAATAAGCTCCACCTCAAGGTGAGGATTCACAAATACAGTGCATGCATTACATTTGCCTACAGAGCACGATGACATGCATCATAGTGACATAGGCCTTTGAAGCACTACAAACCAAACAGCTAAGAATGAGCAGCCAGAAGTCCAGAGTACTAGCAGTGGATTTGTTTGACTTGCTGCTTTTATTCCGGAGCACAGCCCAGTTGAATTTCATCATTTTTACAATAAAGTGGATGTGCATGGATGTATTTTTTAGTTGAAATGTTTCAGTATAGTGCAGGGACATACTCCTACTGCCTCAAACCTGCACAAGGTCGTACACATCTAGATATACAACACACAGGAGCCTCGTAGACCTCCTCACAATTTAATGCCCAAGCAAACTGAAATCCCATTGTCTGTGTTTATCCCTCACTGACACACATGCATGCACGCACACACACACATACACACACGCACACGCACACGCACACACACACACACACACACACACACACACACACACACACACATAAGAACTCTTGGAGCATGTTGTTATAAATCCACCCAGGACTTCATTAGAAAAGCCAGATGACAGATGAGAAGACTAATAGACACTTTCTGGCTGATGGACGGCCTGGCTGGCTGGGAGACAGACTGCAGCAACAAAGGACAACAAAGTTAAAAAACACGCCGCTGGGCATTTTGACAAATTAACAGATGTATTGGATTTGCTTAACAGTACGTCTGGTTTGAAGCACCAGTGGCACATTTAGTGGTGGCGGCAAGAGAAAGTTTCTACCATCAGCGGACTTTTAGATATTCTTTGGTGCAACAAGTCAGGAATGATTAAAGCCAGTGAGTTTCATGGAATCTGTGGAAGGATATACACACAGATACACAAAGTTGTGAAATATCTACAGTAAGTGGGGAGGGGATTTTTTTTAGGCATGTGTACTGTATACTATATGTGAAGATAATGATTATGCTGTGAATAAATGAACATCACCCCTCCCAAACAAAGCAATAATGCACAAATCATTTCCTGAAAGATACATTTTGCTCTATGATAAGACCGTATTGACTGACTTTCCCTCATGGGTTTTTCCTTCTGACCACTTTTTCTTGGACTGATATATTGTGTGCCACTTTGGGACACTTAGGCTCCACTTTACATCCTCGGCAGGAGATGAACCTCAGGGATCTGCTTTAACGATAAAGTTTAGACAGAAAGGGATTCACCCTTGTGCCAGTGTGACACAAGTCCAAACAAACAGAAATGGAAAAACATATGCACACACACACACACACACACACACATATCAGGAAATCCAGATGGCCTGTTTGTGCCAGATCTGATTATGGTCTGATTGCTGGCTTTCAAAATAGCTGGTGGTAGTTTTGTGCCTGGTGGCACTGAGGAAAGCGATCTGAGGATCTGCTCGTGCTAATTGCTTTCTAAGTTGCCCTGAAGGCACGTTGTGCAGGTACTGAGACAACACAGTGTTAAAGGATTTATAACTCACATTATTGTCAGCTGTAGCAGATGGCTGCCAATCTTTGTGCAGCGTAATGTCCCAAAAGAAGGTGGGAAGTTTTGTTTTGCTATGTGAACACCTAATTAATTTTAGGTTTAATGAGTTCCACGCTAAACAAAAGCAGACACAATCTTTGTTAGGCATGTGTACAAATCTCACCCAATCTCACCCCTCTCTTCCTGTGTGCGGAAGGTGGAGGCCATGCGTTGGAGGACAGGGGACCCGTCCCTCCCGGCCTCTGTGTGCAGCGTCCCGTGCCGGGCGGGGGAAAGGAAGAAAGTGGTGAAGGGGGTTCTATGCTGCTGGCACTGTGAGCGCTGTGAGGGCTACCACTACCAGGTAACGTCAGGGAATTTACCAGGCGTCAGGACGCAGCCAATTAAGGCTAGCAAGGCCACAGTGTAAAGTATAGTATTACTTCAGTCATAGCTTGTGATTTTTTTTCAAGCTAAATTTAGCATTAAGCTTGGAAATAATCCACCCAGCGTGTCAAAAACATGGGGTCCTATCGATGTGGGAACTGCTCGCACCCTTAAGCTCCTGCGATTGGTTAGAAGCAAAAGGCTTTAGCAGGAAATATCTCTGCATGGATGCCTTTTGTGAGACACGTTGACAGCACTTCAACACATTCAGATACAAGTCATCTGTTATGGAGCATAAAGCAACTCCACTGAAAAATATGTTAAGTTGTAACGAACAGCAACTACGTAATTCAACCCGACAGTGTCCGATTCACATCTCTGTTGAGACAATTGTGTCGGATGCTGGCAGGTCTCAGCTCAGCCACTTAACATTAATGTGCCAATAAAAATGCAGATCCTCTGACCAAATGCCTACAGTACTGTAAGTAACGTTACCGGTTGAACCTCTGCATCTGCTTTACTATGAAGTCACAGCTTTGTGTTGAAAGCTTTTTGATATTAATCAGCTGCAGAGTGTGTTGGGCCACTTTGGTGGCCCATTTTAGATTTATGTATGCAAAAACCCTGCAGATGCTATTATATGGAATGGAAATGTGTAATTAGAGGTGAGGGAAAAGGGCTGGATCACACATTACAAAGATACATCCCCCATGTTAATTATATTACAGCCGGGGACAATTTGGCAGCTCATCATCCTTCTTATTAACTTGGAAAATTTCATGAGCGAGCAAGCATATGTACAAAGAGCTCCCATGTTCAGGAAGCAATAAAACAAAAGGAAAGTATCAGCCACAGCAGCAGCAAGAAACGCTTGTCAGAGCTCGCAATCAATACTCATTTTGAAGATACATGCATTTGCTGCGAAATCAATAATCTGTTGACACATTAACTGTAAATGTGGGATTTTAGCTGAATTGAAAACAGTACAGCAGCATAACTAAACCAAGGGTGTGTAAATGTGTGTTTTTATGAATCATTAGGAGGTTTACAAGTGCTGGGAAGTAGCTCAGCCTCAACAGCGCTGTTGGTAAAACAGCTGTCGAGACGTTTTCGGGTGAAAACGCCCAAATCGGCTTGATTTTCGCGTGTGGTCCCAAGCGTGACGCAGCTTTAGCGCCGGATGACGCGCCTGTGTCTCCCCCAGGCGTCAGAGTTCACCTGCGAGCTGTGTCCGTACGAGATGCGGCCCGACGCCAACCGCACCGGCTGCGTTCCCATCCCCATCATCAAGCTGGAGTGGCACTCCCCGTGGGCCGTCTTCCCCGTCTTCATCTCCATGCTGGGCATCGTCGCCACGTCCTTCGTCATCGTCACCTTCGTGCGCTACAACGACACGCCCATCGTGCGCGCCTCGGGCCGGGAGATGAGCTACGTGCTGCTGACAGGGATCTTCCTGTGCTACGCCATCACCTTCCTGATGATCGCCACGCCGGACGTGGGCGTGTGCTCCTTCAGGAGGATCTTCCTGGGCTTGGGGATGTGCTTCAGCTACGCCGCCCTCCTCACCAAGACCAACAGGATACATCGCATCTTTGAGCAGGGGAAGAAGTCCGTAACAGCACCCAGGTGAGGACAGCACAAAGGACGTGCCCAAAGCGTGTATTCACATGAGGTCCTACCTCCACTTCTTCCCTGCTAAACCGCTTGCAGTCATTATTCATCATTTACTTTGCTTGCATTATTCATGAGTTGTGAACTCACACTCACCTATTGTTCTGTTTGCACTCAGCGTGAGTGACTCAGAGGCAGAGCATCAATTTAGTGGCTAAAATGTTAATGTGGGATTAAATAGCACTAAGTTCATGTCCTTGCTGCTTGGATGGTCGTCTGTTATCTGTCATGAGTTAGTTACTGCTGCTGCTCATATATGTTGTAAATTTATGTTTCATAATGTGTTTTCCTGTTTTTCAGGAATTACTGAATTTGGCTTCATGTTGTTTCCCCTTTGGGCATTTTGACTAAATGTTTGGACGATCATGGGCTTTATTGCAACTCTCTTTTAGTTGGGGCTTCTGGGAAAATGCATAGATGCACGTGCAGGAGTATATTAGTCAGTTTCATCTTTTAAGGCGATAATTCTATAGTAAATCCTGCCTTGTCCACCGGTTCATATCAGGAATGGTCTCCTTCCCAGGTTCATCTCTCCAGCCTCCCAGCTCGTCATCACCTTCTCCCTGATCTCAGTTCAGCTCCTTGGAGTCTTTGTGTGGTTCGTGGTGGACCCTCCTCACACTGTCGTGGATTACGGTGAGCAGCGCACCCAGGACCCCGTGGCCGCACGCGGCGTCCTCAAGTGCGACATCTCGGACCTGTCCCTCATCTGCTCCCTGGGCTACTCCATCCTGCTGATGGTGACGTGCACCGTTTACGCCATCAAGACACGAGGCGTGCCCGAGACCTTCAACGAGGCCAAGCCCATCGGCTTCACCATGTACACCACGTGCATCATCTGGCTGGCGTTCATACCCATCTTCTTTGGCACGTCACAGTCTGCAGAGAGGGTGAGTGTGTAAACGAGTGCTCTTTACAGTAAGTCAGTGATTCCAAATCTGCAAACCTCCCTTCAATATTTTCTTTGTGAACCGCAGTCTACAGAGAGAGTGAGTATGTGTGCTTCATCCACATCATTTTAAAGATATCTGACGCTGCAGGAAGTGTCTGTGTTCCTGCTAATCAACCTGTCTGTCTTTTAAATCAGCCCATATAGGTCCTTTTGGGATTCAAGGCAATCGTCTTTTGGACAAGTGTTGTAAAGTGTGCATTCGACTGACTTCCCGTGTGCATAGGGTGCAGCTGACTGCACTGAGAAGTGGATAGATTTCCAAATGTGGCTCCACTAAAGACCCAGATTCCATAATCTCTGTCACTCCCCTGCGATTATAGGATTATCTTTGTGGCTGACTGACTGGATCCATGCCTTGGTCCAGGCTTGTTCCTCCTACATTTAGTCAATAATTGACGCCTTCGTAATGCAAATTAGATGACATTCGCTAGGTGAAACTGTTGTGTGTGCCTAAAGGAGATTACATCTTATCTAATAAGAGACACTCAAACACAGAGGGAGCTGTTCAGCCACACACATGGTAAAAGATTGTATTCACTGCAGTGGCTTGAGTGCAGTAAATACTGCAGTCAAAACCTATACTAATATACAGTACTAACCCTCTGTGTCCTGTAAAGTGCCCACCCAAGGTTCAAATCTCCTTATCCTTAACAAAAGAGTCAGCTTCACCGTGTCCCGCTGTCCTATAGATTCAGTCAGACAGTTTCCATTTCTGTCTTTCCCTGCGTCTCAGCCCATTTTCCTTTCAAGGTGGATGCCCAGCAAAAGGCTGACATCAAAGCCATCCAGTCTAATCACACATGAGAACTATCACACTCTGCCTGGATGTTTCTCAGTGATTTTTTTTCATTTTTTCTTCTGTTCAGCGCTAGAGGAAGATTTTTTAATTTCCATTTTACGTTTACTTTACCTTCAATGACCTTTTTCGTTTCATCAAACTCATTAATATGGGAAATGCTACTTGTTGACGTTCCCCGGGATCAAATGCAGTCACGGGTGTGTGACTGCTGGCATCTGGCCAAGTGTGTGTGAACGCTCCTGGAGTGCGTCCCGCCACCCTACGGACCGCGCTCACGTGCGCGCTTGTTTACTGAAGTCTGGCGCGTACGCGTGTGTAGCTAACACGCTGAAGCATCCTGTTGTTGTGGACGGGCCGACGTGTTTGTTCGCCTAATTAGAATGTTCACCAGCATCTTTGTGTGCACTGAGTGTGTTTGTCCGCCGCGCTGCATTTAATTGCAGTATCCACCAGTGCACACTTGTGTGTCTGTGTACGTTGCTTCTAATTGGACTATCCTCTGGAGTGCGCGGCAGCTGGCTGGCTAGCAGCGAGCGCCGAAGACAGGGAGGAGAGAGCGGAGTGAAAGGGATTAACAGGTAATGATGTGACTCACTGATGGGGCTTTAATGAGGAGCTCTCACCAAGGGCACAGGTTTGGTTTCGGGGGAAGGGGGGGTACAGTGAAGGTAGCTGGAGGTTAGATGACATGGCTCACTTTATGATTCACTTGGCTGTCATCCGCTTGGTCGTTGTTCGATATTAATGTAGCTGATACTCATCTGTGAGCGTGTGACTTGTGCTTTATTATACTGAAGCACACGCTACTAATACTCACTCTTAGAAATGAACTCTGTCATCGCGTTCCTTATTCTAAGAGTGGTGGAGTCTTCATGGTCATGTATTGGAGCATTAGCTTGGAGTTATAGGAGGCATCCTTTGAGATGCATTGAGATTAATCCTTCACCCTCGTGTCTAAATATCAGCGTCCTTATTTCTCCCATTGGTTGGTGAGAGGCAACAATTATCGTGTTATAGCGTGCTCTTCAACCTTATAGAGTACAGTAGTAATGTCTTTAATTCAATCCTATCTCGATCTTGTCTCGACAGATATATACGCTCGCCCACCCCGGGTCCACATTCATCAGACCATAAGATGTAGCCCCCGCTTTTGTGTAGTTACAGTACAACCACGTGCTTTCTCTTAATAAATTAGGGAAGCTGACATTGACTGAGAGGAGTTCTGGAGTGAATGCAGCGCTGTAGCCGGCAAGAGAGAAGCATAGTGGAGTAAAGGCTGCAGAGCTCATTAGAGAGTACAGTCAGTGCTCAACAAGGGTTACGATGCATAGCCTTCTACCTAAAGGAATACAATACTCCTTCAAGCCTCATTGGTTGAATCAAAAGCCCTGTGTACAGTACTGTATCACAGAGACCTAATTGTCTTTCTAGACCCTCTTACAATGACTTTATCTGGTTCATTTACTGAGAAATAGAGATTGTGTCACACACTCATTCTGCCTTCAACCACTCATCGCCACACACCTCTTTTTTTCTCGTACAGTATATCCTTACATCACTTTGTCATCATCACATTGGCCAGTGATAAATATTGTTTTATTAATTTCAGTAAATCCCAATACGATCACATATAGGATATTTGTTTCTGTAGTCAGTGAAAGTTTGTTGCAAGAGGGCTGAGACAGTTGAACACTGACCATGTCCTCAGCTTAACCATACGTATATGTTGCTTCCCACTCAGCCATTCATGTAAATGAGCGGCCCATGCAGAAAGCCATGGGGAACACAGTTACCCATTCTTAGTTAATTAGTACTGAGAGCATCATTTCATGTGTTGTGATACTATTAATGAGGAAGCCACTGCATTCAGCATGCTTCTTAGACATCAAGGACACACACAGTGTATTTTGGTGAGTAGCAGTGAGCGTAAACACAAGAAATTTCCTCAGGGTAGCTCTTAATTTAAATTTGAAGGGCTCAGTATATTACAGTTTCTTTCATTGTTGGCTCTGTAGGTCATAACTCTACTGATTGCGCAATGAGGACTGTTCTGGATGCAAAAGTGAAAAAATTATTGTAAACAACTTACCTGGTTATGTTTGTAATTATGGGACTATGGAGAGATTTTATTGCCCTGCTTCCTCTTTAACAGTCTGCATCCTGTCCCTCACTTTCCTCCCCTCAGAGCACTCAAAATGTCTGAGCAGGGGAAGAGAGTGGGAAATAAGACAGAGGAAAAGAAACACAAAGCATGAAAGAAGAAAAAAAAAAACGGCAAAGTTACACCGAGACACAGGGACACGCGAGAAGACAGCGAGAGGCAGAATATAAATGTAAGAGTTAAGTCAAGAAAGAGCAGGAGAGGGAGATTCTTTACCATCACCAGCTAGGGGAGTATTGTTTTGAAATAGGTCATGCTGCCATGCAGACGCTGCTGGCTCCAAACGGCTTCTACCGCACCCTGCAGAAATGGGGAGAAGGTGTGTGTGTGTGTGTGTGTGTGTGTGTGTGTGTGTGTGTGTGTGTGTGTGTGTGTGTGTGTGTGTGTGTGTGTGTGTGTGTGTGTGTGTGTGCGAGTGCGCTCCTCTCTTCTTGTTCTAAAGCTCTAACCACAGGGTACATCCTCTCCACAGCTACCTCTCCCTCTCTGCGCCTGCCTCATCATTCCTGCCTGACACTATGAAGAGAAACTCATCTGTGTTTCTTTCTTTCTCGCCCTTTTCTTTCTTTTTCATCTCTCAGCTTTATCTATATTTAACTTACTTTCTCACCTTTGCTGTTCTCCAGATGCCTTTAAATATGGTCAGCGTGTTCTCTCCTGCCTCCAACAGAGGAAGAGCCTCTGCATGTGTGTTTTGAGTGTACAGGGTGTCTTTGTGCATGCAGAGACATAATCGAGTATATACTTCATGCATATGTAGAGTGTGTTGTTCTCTATCCAAAATAAGTAATTGGCTTCCATTACTATGCTCACTGTTCTACATATGCATATGCGGGGGATCCTAAACTCAGCCTGGGGACAGTTCTGCAGTGTCATAACAGGATAGAGGCACAACATCTGCAGTTGAAGCTGCTATTCATACCTATGCACTTTGCATCTCTTAAGGCCGCCCATTCATGTTATCTGTCTGACACCTTCCCCATCTCAGCCAGCCCACACAGGGACCTACATGCACACCATTGTCTAACTTGAGACCAAAGCAAGACCCAAGAGTCTGACTGAAATCACCTTTATGAAGTGAAGAATGGCAAATGGCCCCACTAACATTCCTTTATTTCTGTCCCGGGAGTATGTGAAGAACACACACGATCTGTCCCCGTGACTCAAAAATCCATCTCTGCCCCAACACACATGCATATACATAGAGTCTGCAGCTCACTGTCCTCAGGTAGATTTATGACTGTCCCAGTGGAGAACCAGTGACTGCCCAGATCCTTACCGGGAGTAACTGCTGATAATCAATCAACAGGTCTGAGGAGACAGAGGGAGACAGAGGAGGCATGAAAGGATCATAATGAGAGTGAGGTACTCTGCTAAAAACATGGAACCACTGGTGAGTAAGGGGAAGATGGAGGATGACGAAAGGAGAAGGATTTAGAGTAAAAGATAAGTGGGCAAATGCGGCAGGCAAAGACTGGTTCAGAGTGGAGGTACAGAATAGCGTGACGTTAGCGGGTGATTGTAGCTGGAGAGAGTCAGGGGAGGGTGGGAATGGCACAAGCAGCAAATGTGAAAGATGGAGACGGAGATACGAGCCGAAATGCAAGAGGAAAACTACAAACGTAAGGGTGATGAAGCATTCAACTGAAAGCAGACGCGTGGTCAAAGCTGTGGAGCCCTGAGCGTCTAAACGTGGCTCTTGGTGTCCTAGAAGTCCATAAATAAGAGCTAAATACAGAGATGAGCATATTGTAGCATTGATGTTTCGATTGTATGGACATATTCAACACTGTTATGAATTAAAAGAATGTTATGCCCACGCTTTAGCTCAGGACTCTGGCAATGAACAGAACATGTGCAGACAGCAGATCACTTCTGAACCATGTTCCTTCCCTCGGCTGGATTTAGACGTCATGTCGTCTTTATTCTGACAGAATTTACCTTGGGGTGATTATATTCAACAGGCTGTGTTGAACATAAAAAAACCGAGGAGGAGTTTTATGATAGGAATTATGAGTTTCGCAGATTTTGCCGTGGCTCTGGTGCTTTTTGAACCACAAAACCACGGGGGGAGAGGAGCAGTTGTGTGAGACCCTGACATCAGACAGTGGTACAGTATGTTGACGGGGGACTCACACAGGGCTGTTTACCATGTACACTGTGCAGGCTGTAGGTTCACATATAGCGGCTTTGTGTGGGAGAAGGAGAAGCAGGACAGTGTTCGAGGCAAGAAACTGAGTACAGGCATCGTTCTATAGCCGATGAACCCGTACTGTGCTGTATTTTCAGGCAATTAAAAGAACAAGCCATAGAATGTGCTGTAACTAAATCCTGTTTTCAGTACATAAGTTAAAGCATGTTAATTTATGGCAATAATTTGGGCAAAATTACTAACAATAGAAAGTTGCTGAATGAAGAACCTCTGTACTATTGAGCTGCTGCTGAGCCATTACTTTGATGCACTTTCTGACTATGGACAGGATATACCTGGCTGCACAGTTCGCACAGTCGCTCTGCCAGAGTCAAAGCTTCGGGCAACTTTCAGGCCTGAATTGGGGATAAAAATCTGGTCAAAGGCTTGTGCGATAATGCTGAGGAGCTGGAATTTTTATTACTTGGCTGCTTCCACTTGAATGAAGCGTGGATGCCGCGGGGATGTGGGAGCATTGTTCACCTCCTAAGATAGTGGTAAGGAGGAACATCTATTTGTCTGAGAACGGTGGTTTGTTGCTGTTTGCAGCCTGTATTTGTGGAGGTACAATGTGCATCGCTGCCTTGTGCTGACTGTGGCTATTGCAGTAGTAGACTTACTGTACCAGTGCATGAATTATGATAGTTTCACAGGAGCTTGTATTTGTGCTGTGGCTGTACCGTGGTTTGGCCAGACGTCTGCTGACGGACAGTGCTCCGTGTAAGTCCTCTGTGGGTATTTAATTGGCTGGAGCCGGGCACAGTGGGCCCACAATCACGTCAGCCAGGACAGAGAGCTGTTCACAGTATGCATCACACTGGAACCTTTATTAGTCTGAACCTCACTTAGATCTGCAAGTCAATAGGAGCTGCACTAACAAGCTGTGGCACAGCAAACAGAGACGTACCCTAACATCATTTTCTGAAATCTGTGCTCTTTCATGACACACAGACCTTACCCCGCTATGGATTAGGCAGAGGAAACATGTCTCTAAGTGCTGTTTTGTAAAAGATAATGAGGTACTTGTGGCCAACAGTGACCAGGCTTGGGGCCAATTAAGTTGAACTGACATGAAGTTAAAATATTATGGCAGAGAGTCCTGTGTCAGAGCTTTTCTGTGGAGACTTCTTCATCACTGCAAAATGCTTGAAAAATACGTGTGATGGGTGTGTGGAGAACCGCAACACAAGGATTTAACAAGCTTTGGCAACAAGAGTCATTCCTCACACACAAAAACACTTTCTCCTCTCACCTTTAACTAGCTTTTGTAAATGTGGTCTCTGTCAGCTGCTGTGGCTTTTATTCCGGAATGAATACTTCAAGAAACTGTCATTTTAGTCTAGTTGTTAAGACATTCAGACCCCGGTCAAGGTAAGAGGCCCAGTAGAACTGTTGTTGGCTTTGTACTGTATATTACTAGCATAATGTGGTGATAAAGTCCACAGACACTGAATTCATTTTTTAGTAAATAAATAAAAGTAAAATCTCTTCAACCCCCCATGGCTCAGGTGATTAAAATGATGAGTGGTCCCGTGGTGTCAGTGGATGGAAACAGGAGGTGTCAATTAGACACAGGGCAGAGAGACACACTCGCATCCAGGAGAGTTTGACACTAAATTGCGGCGTGAAGTTATTTCAGGGGCCTCGGGCGATCTGAGAAGTCACCCCGTTCGTGAAAGGATTAGCTGAGTACAGGCACCTATAAACAAGGGCTAAACTCATTATCGCGGCAGCATGTTAAATGATGCAGAGCTGAGCAAAGTGAGAAGAGACAACAGGCCGGCGCTAAGACGGGAGGATGGAGGAGGGGAGGAATTTTATTTTCATGGCTTGTTTTCCCAACTCGCCTCAACTTCTTTCTTCTTTCACCCAGTCCCCGTATGAAATATTAGCAGAGAAAATGCGTGAAAGAAGGTTTCAATGGATCCTAGTGAGGTTCGCTATTATATAATTTAACAGGGCTACACTGTGAACAGCAATATCAGCAAACAGCCAACAAATACTCAGCTGCTTGCCAGCACCTAATTAAAGGCTGGTATTGTCTTAATTTGAAGGTTTGAGCCTTATGGGGGAATTTATTGTATCAAACACAGCATGCCTGTGGCAAAATAACACAAAACGGAACATAACACGAGGACTTTGTTGTTGGGTTCACTCAGATTCGTCTCTCTCCTCATCACCCTTTCCTTCTTCTCACTTCTGTGTTGTTCCCTGTCTTTCCGTACTTCCTGTCAGCTAATGACTCTTCTCCCAAATGCTGCTCGCCTCTTCTGTCGTTGGCCGCTTCCTTCCTCACCTCCTCATTGTCTTTCATATTTGCTCTCTCCATCTTCCCTTTCATCTCCTCTCCGTGCTGCCGGCTCCTCGGCCATGTTGCTGGCCACAGCACTCTGATTTCACCCCCCTTCCAGCTCCGTGCTACAGTACATGTCTGTAGAAGTGCTCTGCAATGATCACCGAGTGTGTGTGTGTGTGTGTGTGTACGTGTGTGTGTGCGTGCACGCGTGCGTACTGAACTCTCTGCATCGTCTGCAAATGAATGTACATTTTACCTTGTGGCTACGCTGGCTCAGATTAGCCATTAGCTCGGCCTGCCTCGCGTTAGCGGGATGGAGAAGATCCAGATGTCCCCTCTCAGCCTCGTTACTGAAGCTTCCCATCGGTTCCTGCGGATGCAGGGCGTTTGGAACAGGGCGAACACAAACCCTCGCTCCTCCAGCTCAGAGCTGCTCTGGGATGGCGAGGACCTTATCGGTCGCCCTCGCGGACAGCTGCGCAGACTGAGCTGCGGTGCTTTTCCTTCCTCCTCGGCTCACCTGCTCACCGTTATCCTCTGCGTACTACAGTTGCCCTGGCAACCACCCAAAACCCTAACCTCTCTCTGGGTAGTGTGGGATCAACAAAGTGACTTCTAGTATGCAGTGTAAAGCTACTTCAAAAGAAGACGGTTGCACAAACACACATGAAATGACCCGAGTACATGCGAGTACAGTAGTTCATGTTATGTAAATCAGTAAATGATGTAATTAAGATGAACGTAGTGCTCTCGTACTTAAATGAAGTCCCTTCCTAGTTCCTCCTCGCCTTCATCGCCGTCTCGTCTCTCCCCAGGTGTTTAGAGCCCATCACTCTGATTCCCCTCTTATCACGGACCAGAGAGTCTGCGTCTGCAAGCGTTTTGAGTCTTGGGGGGAACGCGTTGCACGCAGCCATCCGTAGCTAATCACCTACTTTTCTGGGTGTGACTTGGGATAACAGCGCCGCGTTGACGCATGCTTTTAGCCATTATCTATGGACGGAGAGGTAGCGGAGCACGTCTTCCGCGCCCTGTCTTGTGTGTAAATAACAGCTGGAAGCCGCCGCTTTGGTCCAAAGGCTACATGTAATAGCAGCCGCTACAGTATCAGCAGACTTGCTGCTGTTATGATAAGAGCAAGTTCAGCGCTTAAGGGAATATCTCTTTCTTCCCATTTTCTCTGCGTTTTGTGCTCTTTTCTTCGGCAACTCCCTTTCAGTCTATCACTTTCCCTTCTTTCTCTCTGACTGGAAGCATATTTTCCGCTCTCCATCTGTTCCTCTCTGATACTGCCACTAACTGATCCCTGTATCAGTACAATTCAACTGACTGCTATTTGTTGGCAGGATATATAAAAAACTAGAACGAAACAATACGGGAACGTGTGAATGAAGCAACAAATCCCCTTGTGCCTTTTTCTCTCCTGATCGCCCTGCTTTGTCTCAGTTGTGGTCTCACTTGCGTTACAGTAAACAGCTGTGAAGCCTGAAGTCTGTCAGCGACTGACTTTCTTTCATGTACGTGTGCTTGTATGTGATTTTGTGGCGTGGAGCGCCTATCAGTTCTGCTTGGACTCGTATTGTGTGTCTGTGTGTGTCTGTTGCCGTGTGTTTGGCCCTACACTCCCATTTTCCTCTGGCTGCTGTCAATGTGATCCACGCACACCTTCAGGCAGGTGTGTGTTCCACTTACTCCACATTCGTGAGGACCAATTTAAGTTTGAGGGTATTTTGGTTTTGACTAAAAGCGAGTAGAGGGTTTTGATTTGAGATGTTACCATTGGAGCAAAGTCACAGCAGAGCAGCAGTGCATGTGTCTCTCACTTGATGATTGTGCATTATTCTATTCCATAAAATGTTCATGTTCTCCTCTCCATTGTTTTATTCTGTCTCCTTTATTTCGATGCATTCCTCTGCCCCTCACCTTCTATCGGACCCCCCTCCGTGTACTGTACAGTAGACAGTCCTTTCCTGATGAGCCCAGTGTCAGCTGTGTCAGGCATGTGGGTGAAGCCTGTCTTTACATCTGTCCTCCTCCAACTACTCGGAGACTCACCCAGGACCCAGGGACTACAGTACAGAGCTCAGTCCTCTGCAGTGTGTACCTGTGTGTGTGTGCTGGCTTCCTATTTTATTATACCTGTCCTCCAGCTTGATGGCAGAATGGATGTGGTCTAATAAAATAGCCTAATTTAGTGTAGTGTGCATTGTGACTGTCTGCCCACAGAACATGTCATCACATCTGTCTTTCAGTCCACTCGGTTAACCCTCTCACTGGTGTCTGCCATCTGTCCTCCTGTCTGTCTGACGCTGCAGCTCAGTCTTAGTTTAGTAGGTTCAGGTACAGTACAGGTACTATACACCATGAAAGACTGCAGTTCAGCTCAATTTCGGGAAAAATGCTTCTGTTCCTAAAAACAAACATCCAATACCTGTAGATGCTCACACTTTCCAATTAACCCATCGGTAAAGGTCAAATTCTGACTTCATTTTACGTTACTACACAGGGACAGGACATCAGCAGCATTGGTACCATTTAATGTACTGTATACTATTTGATGTACTTGACTAGGACCATGCACATTTTCTGCTAATCATACTTCTGTGTGACCATCCTTCCTGTCTTCCCCTTCTTCCTTTCTGTCCTCCACCAGGTGTATTCTGTAGTTGGATAATTGCTGTCTGTGACAGCTTGAAATGTGATACCTCCCTCTCTCTGTCTCTAGATGTACATCCAAACCACCACCCTGACCATCTCCCTCAGCCTGTCTGCCTCTGTGTCTCTGGGGATGCTCTACATGCCCAAGGTCTACATCATCCTGTTCCACCCCGAGCAGAACGTTCCCAAACGAAAACGTAGCTTCAAGGTGAGGTGGACATTGTGATTGTTATGATTAATTCAGTACCAGAACCGGGTTTGAATTTAATTCATGGCTATGCAGGCCATCGTGACAGCCGCCACCATGTCAGGAAAGCTGACCCAGAAAGGAGGAGACCGGCCCAACGGAGAGGTGAAGACTGAGCTATGTGAGAGCATGGAGACCAACAGTGAGTAAGAGAACACAAAGTTTTATAATTATACATATAATGAACCATACAGCTCTCTAGGACCAGATATAACAAAGTAATCTACAGCACACTCAAAGATTCACTGGATTTTAGGGCTTTATTCATCGTAGCAGCTTTTACTGCAGAAATTTAATTAGGATTTAAAATGCAAGGTTTTAGAAGTTTAGGGCAAACAAACACTGGGAAAGAAACTTTTAAAGCACATTTGAAAGACATACGAAAAAAATGGAGATACGTAACATAGTGGATTGATGCTATTATTAGTGCTCCAAGAATGATAAAGGAAAATAAAATAAAACAGACAAATGTAAAAGAAACAACTGAGTAACTAAAATACAGCTGACAAGCAAAAGCTGAGATTTAAAGTGAGGAGAGTTTTAAAAAAAATGTTTTCAGAAATGTTCAGATATTTTTCTCTTGTTATGTATTTAACATATTACTAACAGGAGTAAAATCTGTGCATGCTGCTTTGTGTTGAGCTCATTCTACTACATTCAAATTCAACTTCCAAAATGAATGATACTGTTCAGTGTGTGTGTGTGCGTGTGTGTGTCCCATAGTGCCTGTGTGTGTGTGATAGCAGTGTATGTACAGCCTGAGGCCGTCGTACCTGGCGTCTCTGTGCAGTCTCTGTGTGTACGTTATGCAGAATGGGTTTCAATCGTGAAGGTCACAGTTCACTCTCTCCATTACTAGTTATACAGCTTAGTCACGTTCGAACATACTCCACTGTGCCTAAAGTTTGCAAATTAATAAGCTCAGAATGGTCCACGCAATCATTTATTTATACATGATGATGGACAGAATGCAAGCTTAAGAGTCTCCACTTGTTTTGCGTAAGAGTGCTCTTGAGAAAATATCGATAAAATCCTTTGGACATTTTTCACATCTGAAATAGATGGAAAATAATTGCATGCGCTAAGAGTCATTTTGTTGATTTTTTTTTTTTTTTTAGATTGTTTTCATCAAAGGCCATTATTCCAGCAGTGCGATGGCAAAACATAAGTGAAAAAAAGTGTTGTTTGAAAGCATCAGAGTATAACAATAGCGCAGTTAGAGGCCTGCGGTTGCTGCAAAAACATTGACATTTTCAGTGAAATGCTTGAGGGGACACAAGATGTAATGGGTTTGACAAAAAGCCCCACAACTCAGGTGGACTGTGGATGTGACACAGTTACGTGACCGTCTGAAGCAAAATCTGCTCTCAACTGTTTTTTCTCTTCTTTCCCCTTCCTCCCTTCATCTGTCTCTCCCTTTTTATTATATATTTTCCATCTCATTGTGTCTTTTCATCCTTACGTTATCACTTTCTCTCACTCTTTTATCCTCCTCCTCCACCCCATCAAAACTTGCGTTTCTTCTTCTCCACCTCTCCTTCGTCCTCCATCGTCCACCCTTCCCGTCTTCACGCAGCTTTATCAACTAAGACGACATACGTCAGCTACAGCAATCATGCCATCTAAAGGGACCACGAAAGACCAGGAAGGGGATTGGACTGGAAACGGGGGGCGTGTCTTGGGGGTTGGGCCAAGCGAAAGAAGGAGCTGTCATTCAAAGGCGTTTGGCTGAAGAACTGGCAGAGACAGAACCCAATGGAATCCAAGCATGAGACATTTTGTATTGTTCCGCATCAAACCACGAAGAGGTGGGACCACATAAACAGCCAATCAGTGTGCCTGCTTCCCCGCTGCTCACAGCTCATTGGTCCTACCATGAACTTACCTGTTTGAAAATAAAAAAGAGACACGTGATAAAAGTGACATACCATAGGTCACTGCTGTGGACAAAGTAACCATCAAAACCTACAAAAAGAAAAAAAAATTATAAAATGAAAAATATATAAATATATATATAAAAATCAAAACTCTCTGAAACCCTGTAGACATTATATCTAAAAGGGCAAAGATGGGAACGGGAAAGAGGTTTAATAGATTACATTTTAAAAGATATTTAAAAAGAGAAGTGTAAGAGAAAATCTATGAGACTAAAACATGTTTGTTGTTATTCTCTACTCGTAAGTATTTTTGTGGTCGTGACGATTTTTCATTCTTGTCTCACCGTTGTCTGATGGATCGCCCTTGCATAATGAGATGAGTGTGTTTCCTTCTGCTGTCTTGGCTAACCAGGTCGTAGCCTTGGGTCGTGAACCTGTAAAATGCCATGGTTGAAGCATGCCAGTTTTTATACAACAAGGAGATTTATTTATAATAAAGGAATGTTTTGCAAATGTGTAGATCGGTGGTCATGCTTTGGAGAAATGAGGGTGCCCTGCTGAGCTTTAAGTTCACTTTGCTCTTACAGAACAGACCTGTTCTTCCTTTAATGTTGAAAACTCCAAACACTCCTTGTCTAGTAGCCTAAAACATTTAGGCACAATGTTCAATTTATGAATGCATTTCACTCTACACATCCCAAAAGTCTATGTATTAAAGAAAAGCCTGCAGAAGAAAGGCCTGAAAGCAGGTGATGTGGGTAAATGATGCTGAGGCATATTATAATAACTTAAATTGTGAGGTAGATATTGGAGCGAAGTGAACATAATTCTCCTCCACCTGCAACAATCCACCAGATGCCCTGTCGTCAGAAATGCGCAAGAAAGAAACAGTAAATTGCATCAGTGAATCCATTTTTCTTGAAGTGGAACAGTCGATAATGCTGAAGGCGAAGTGAAAAGACAAATCACACCATTTATGAGTTCCCTACACATGGACAAGAAATGAAAAAGTGTAAAATCCTCGTGAATTGGTGTTGTTATACTTTTTTATCAGTTTTTACCCGACGCTATGAAATGCACCCTTGATGAAAAAGCTGATGTGTCGACTTTAAAGTTGCTATGAACTCAACAGAAGCAGAACACCTCAGGTACAGTTTCTACTGCTGGCAAACATTAGCTTAGCTTCCTGCTCATCCCATGCAATGGATTAAAAATGGGTGGTAGTGTTTCTACGCAGCAGCAGCAGCCATACATGCTGCAGAGAGACACAAATACAGGGTGTATCTTATTTTAAGTCATTGTTGTGTAACAGCGTATTAATAATTATTAAGGAAACTCACATTTTGTTGAGAGAAAGTCACTTTGATTTTCACATTACTCAGGATTAGTCACTCTGGGAATTGCAGGAACAGAAGCAGACGTCTGTAACATCAGTTTTCAGCCGTATAATTGATTTATGTAAACAAATGTTAGCTGTCTAACAAACGTGATGAAATGGATAACTGCCGGGGGAACTGGGGCTGCGTTCCCTGACACTTGTTTGTCGTAAGGTATGTAAATCTGTTGGAAAGTGAGCCACTGTTTCCTGAAAGAAGCCAGATGGTGGATGTTTTGACCTCATTGTCGCTTAGTGGGTGAACGCTGCAGCTGGTTCGTGCGCAGGATGGATTTGTTGAGATTAATTAGCAGTGAGTCAGGCTGACAAATGTGACAGAGTACAGGTGTGAGAGACCGATAATCAGCCAAGCGTGACCCACGTTTTCACAATTTAGTTCAGTTTTATTTTATTAGTAGGCACTTTGCCTTGAGCTTCATCTTAACAAGGCCCTTTTACGGCACACGCGGCAGCTGGTGCAGGATGAAAGTTCTGGTCAATGTGACGGTAATCTCTATGCAAATTGGAGACAATCAGCATTTGGGCTAGTTATTTTAGGTCGACGGACCTCAGGTGTGAGTGCGCATCCCTCAAGCTGAATCTCAGCTGTGCAGCAGAAGGATAAGGCGGCCCAGAGCTCCCAGATAGTGAGGGCTGTGCAGGGAACCAGCATGTTGACTGTGGCCGTGCACTGCACATTGTGCAGCTAAAATAAGATTAGAAGTTAAACACTAGTATTGAATGCACAGATTGGGGGTCAGATTGAGGAGTCCTGCATGGCTGGGCTGTCTGTGTGTAGCTCAAGGAGAGGGTAGCTCCATTCTGTTGAATTCAAAGATCTAGCTAAACTTCCTAATTCTCCGAACCAAGAATAGATAAATTGAAACACTTGGCTTTGAATTTTGAGTTTTATTGTCTGACTAGAACAGGTCCAGTCATGGTTTGTTCGTGAAGATGACGTAATGACACTTTATTACTGCTGCAGTGCTTGACACTCTGCTTGACACATGCTTTCTTTATTTTTCCTCTTACATATTGTATTGTAGCATGTTGCGATTTGTTCTTAGCACTAAGTGACTTTTTCCATTACAAACTATGTTGTAGGCAGTGCAAGAGAGGAGCTAATTGAAGCTTTCTTCTGCAGACTAATTCAATTACGAAACGGCTGCCGTGCAGCCAGTGAATCAGAAAACGGTGGGTGGCTGGAGAAAACTGCTCTCTTTGCAAAATCACACCTCTTCCCACTTGAAATGTAATGTGTTTAGGTGTGTGTGTGTGTGTGTGTGTGTGTGTGTGTGTGTGTGTGTGTGTGTGTGTGTGTGTGTGTGTGTGTGTGTGTGATTTGGGTTCCAAGAAGAAAACAGCTGGTCCACCACCATGTGTCCGTGTGCCAGTAGCCGTGCTGACGGGTTTGCTGGATGCTGTTGCCATGGCATCCAGACCATGGCAGGTCAGGTCTGCATGTGGCATCTCAGAATCTGTGCTGCGAGTCACACTGACAGTTAAATTAGGACTGATCCATTTAATATTACCGTAGAAGCTAAGGTGTTTATTCAGCTTTCTGCTGGCACCCTGAGTCAGCAGTCACCTCTGAGGTTCATAGACACTGTTTGAAATAAAATTAATGATGGCATCTTAGTCTTTCCCTAGCAGCTCTGGTACAGTATGTCATGAGCGCAATCAAAATACAGGCTGTTCTAGAGACACTTTGAAGCCAGAAATAAATTTAAAGGAGTTAAATAACGTCTGCAAAACTTCAGAAAATTATACGTACCTACAGTATACAGTATAGGTCTAAAGGTTGATTAAGATAATATGATGACAAAGATCATTGTGGTGGGGTTGAATTCTTGAATACGTCGAATACTTTCACCCAGTTTTTCCCAAGGGGACGCTTTTAAATGTCATTATTATGTTTTGCTCAGTGCTCTGCTCTATCTTGTTGCTGATGATTTACTGGCACTGGGGAATCACAATTACTTTTTTGACAAAATAACAACTTCCACATTTGCTATATTCATATATGCACAAATAGAGTGTGAGTTTATCAGTGTGTATTCAGATGCGCGTCTGTCATTCTGCGCAATCATCTCAATTATTCCTAGAAGGATGGGAAACAAGTTTTATTTTGAACCTCGCTGCAGCAACTGCAAACGTTCGCCTCACTCTGCTACTCAGCAAACACTCTGGCATCACAGTCATGTACACAAACATAATTATCTGCATAAACACACAAGTGTTTGCAGATATTGGATGTCAGCGTGTTTCTCAACAATTGCAGCTCCCAGACATTGAATATTCAGAACTATACGTTTAGAGATATACTACAGTACGTTAAATTAAAAAGTGTCGTAATGGGACACTGCTTTTCTTATTTAGAAATAATTTGCCAATAATGAAAACCCAATTACTACTTTCATTTGGTCTCCCAACGTTTCACAGCTCCTAGTTCCTCCAGGTTGTCTTTTGGGAGCCCCCTGGCTGTGTGTGTGTGTTTGGTGTACACACTTCCACTGTTTCCTATTTGTGAGGTTGTGTGCACAGTTGTTTCTGTCAATCCACTGTGTGTGCATGCGCCGGTGTGTATAAACTCACCCCGGTGAGAAGACGGGACACCTGGGAGAGACTGCAGCGACAGAAATGCCTCACCTGTCAATCACACGCTTGCTACACAGTTGTGCTGAGGAGGAGGAGGAAGAGGAATCCGAAATGCTTCCATCCCCTTAATGAGGAAGGCCTCCATCGGGGAGTTAAGAGTGCTTAAGGAACGGAACAGTGACTTGAGATGGAAAACAAAGAGAGAAAAGCAGTGGAAAACAGACTGTTTCTCTGTGTTTAAGCTTTCTGTGGCAGCATGAAAACCCTCCCAGCTGAGACTTTAGCGTAATTAGCTCTGTCAGATGGCCTGTACCAGGGGAAGCTATTACCTTAAATAGACTCACCAGTGATACGGATGCTGCTTCTTACAGATGTTTGGATGCCTGTTGAAGATACAGCTGGTTGGCGCCGGTGTGGGCACTTTTCCAGTTTTGGTTCTCAGTGAAGTCAAGTGTTGACATTGGAGCTCACACTGTTAAATCTAACAAATACACGTCTACTGTATTAGCAACAGTTAACACACTGATTACTCTTAAATTATGCATTTTTATAAATCCAAAGCCTTTCCAGTTTTACTGCCTCTTACTGTCAGTCTGTCAGGTTTTACTTTGAGCTTTATTAGCTGAGTGTAGGTTTTGAATTCAGTTTTATTGGGTGCACTTCTTACGTTTCTGAATACGGAGCTTTATTAAAACACCATCTGCTAATCATGTTACTGTAGGACACTTCTTGATCTAAAAAAACGACACATGCTGAGTTCATCTGTACACAGTGAGATGCTTTATCCTGGTTTGACCATCTTTGTTGGTGTGGAAGTTACCGAATTGTGTGTTCCGTGTGCATAAATGTCAGCTGTGTCAAAAAGCATCCATCCACTGATGTGCTGTTTGGTAAATAAAGCCCAAACACGTATGTGACTAATAGAGGATGAGGAAATAGCACCATGTCCTTTTCCTCTGGTTTCATAACAAGACATCTGTTGCCCAGGCACAGATTATCTGCACGACTCTGAGGTCACATACTGACAGGATTACGAGGTGCAAAGGTGTCAAGTCTGTGGCTAACACCTATACGAGCATCTGCCGAATTGACACAGAGCTGAGCTGTTAATAGCTGCCGTGTTGCCTGCCTGGTGTCGGCATCTGGCGAACGGCTTTGGAGGAGATGGCTGCCCTAAATCTTGTGAGGAGATAGATGGAAGAGCGGCGCAGTTTCAGGATGGAGAGCGGGAGGAAAGGAGGGGCACTCTAAATATGATAAAAGGCAAAGTGAGGAACACACGGGCAAAAACATTACACAGTAAATGAGAATGGTTATCTGAAAAGAAACTAAAAGCAAACACCTGTTACTGGGACATCCCTCTGTTTATTCACAGCTACATATGGTTTAATGCCTCCACAAAGAGGGTGGAAACGAGGTGATGGCAGAGGGAGGAGAGGATGAACACCTCCCAGTTTATAGCGCACTTCACGGGGGCATGGCCGGCGTCTAATTAGCGCTTGCTACATGTTAACGTCTGCTGCAGCACGTGCCTTTGTAAATATTAGCTGGCATGCTACGCCGTGGGGATGCTAAAGGAGGAGCTGCTTCTTTCACAGCGGGGGTCTGCTGGATGGCCTTTTATAGTAGACACACTGCTGGGTGTTTGTAGGAAGAGCTGGTGGAATTTAAATAGCATTCACATAATTCAGAGTGTTAATGGATTTCTTATCCAGTGAGAACAGATGCTAATTACATGAGGAGAAGGCAGAAATTTTTCCCATGTGTCAAATGCTGAGAGTTGTAAGATCCTGGATACTAAGACTAACTGTTCCTGTTCTCCTCCTGAGGAACAAACCCAATACTGTTGGTGGCAGCAGGGCCTTGCTCACCCCCTGAAAATCAACTTACAGGGAATCAGGACTGGGTTGGTTCAGGCAGCTCTTTCTCTGGCTTCACCAGTGCCACTGGTGCTATTTACATGGTCCTCTGCTTTCTTAGCTCATGTCTCTCTCCTGCCAGCGGGGCCAGTAGCTAATAGCAAACAGGCTAAATCCGTGTGCGACTCCCAGTGAAGTCACTAAAAGTCCTCCTACAAATGCTACGGATCAGACTGATCCCAGTTAGTGCACGTCACAGCATGAGACGGAGGAAGCCGGCGCACCATCAACCCACAGCAGAGCCACTGGCTCCTGGCTGCCTGCCAGCGGGAGGCCAAGGCATAACTGGTGTCTAAAATAAGGACAGGTGTTAAAGACGCGCTTTAGGTGGGGAAGACCAGGAAATAATTAGAACTTGAGTGTTGCTGTGGACTTCATGTCTCCATGAGTCAATCCAACTGTGAAGAAAAAAACACTCTCCGCACTCTATTTGGTTGACAAAAGGAATTAATTTCAAATCACACGTACCCCTGATAAACGTAATTGCTTTTCATTCCACGCTTTGCCAGAGAGAGGCTTGACAGTGGAAATGAAGCTGACACACAATCTTGTCCTCCATTGTCCTCAAGAGTGCAACACACAAGGTTTTGGCAGTGATTTGTCACAGCCCCTTGTCGCCGAACAATGGGCGCCTGTTCTGTTGTCGCTGGTGCTGACCTGAACTTTCTCCTTACAGTTTAGAAGCACTGAACAAAGGAGGACACAGTTGTAGAGGAGGAGAACAAGGGGGGGGGGGACTGCAGAGTTACCCATGGGTGTCACATTTCAAATACTTAATAATAAATGAATAAGGAGTCGATGAAGTTACCTGCTCGGCAAATCTGCAGTGTTAGTGTGATGACACAAATTATTAGCCTGCATCCATTAGCATTTAGGCTGCAGCTCTGCTTTTGTATCGTTTCTGCAAGACAACCTTATAAAGGGACTAGATTACAGTACGCTGGCTGTCAAAGAGCTGGAGGTGGGTTCTGAGCGCCGTGACAACAGCACACGTACGCTCTAAGTGTAGAACACTAATTAAAAGCAGCTGGAGTTGACCGAAGTGCTTTACACATCAAATACCAGCAGATTAAAAATGTATGCACAAGAACAAAGGAGATAAAACAGGGACCCAACAACAAAACGCTAGCAGCATAAGGCTGCTGCGTTCAATTCAAGTCAGTCAGTCAGTCGGCACCAAATCACAAGAATTATATGCTGTGGGTTCAGACGGAAAGCTAAGGCAATACAAACTTAGCTTTTATACTTTCTCTGTTTCTGGCCCCAGTACGAAGATGTGTGTAAAGCACGTTCACAAAGCCTTGAGATGGGGAGCTCAGGCTTTTAGAAAGAGACTGGACGGGGACAGGTTTTAAATGAGAAGGAATGGTTTTATTAGTACGACTACTCTTTATAATCAACCGACGTAAAGGTCAAACAGAGTCTAATGCTTCTTTAAATAGTGAGACAGGCACAAGCTAAAACTCCCCAAGGTGCTCAATCAGGGCCAGACAGAGGGCCTCGCAATCAACTAGAGAAATGTCATCGCATGCCATCAACTACCAAGTAAAAATCCTTTAAAATATTTGAGGGGATAGAAGTTAAATGTCTTTGGACGTGTACTATGTACAACCTGTAACTTTTTCAACAGCAGCTGAGTTCTACTTTAGGCTTTTCATTTGTTAAGCTTGTTTTCTGAAACAGATTAACATTCTGTCGACTGCACGAGCAGTGGTCACAACAATTTCATGGTACATTAAAACTTTTTTGCATGGATGCAAAAGCTAGCGAGTTCCCCCAAAACATTGAATTTGCATTTCCAAACCCAGTTTTCATGCCAGCTGTGCAGCGGTGCCCCTAAGATGAACTGCTGCTTGCTTGTGGGATGGTCAAATGTCACGGATGGCACGTCAATACTTCATCATACGTCTAATGGAGTTGCATCATAAGAGTCTGATAGTAACCCATTGATCAGGTGATGGGTGTCTCAGCAGGGGGCTGAGTTTCTCCCGTTTGTGCTGGGGTGAATGTCTTTGAATCATTACTGTTTGCTACACATCAATACTGATTGTAAAATAACGTGGGATAAATGTGCCCGAACCTTCTGAAATTTGAGTCTGACCTTTTAAGAGTGTTCTGATCAATAAAAGATTCAATAGTGCTTATTTCATTGGAGACTGTTTATCCATAATCTGAAAAGGGCTTCAAAGGTTTTTTTACCCAGCGAACTCTAAAATTCTTGAATGTTTAGGGCATAGAAATAGTCCAAATCAAAGAGACTGAATTTTAAGACTAAACGTCTGCTGGATTGCAGAAATCAGTTGAATTGAGAAACAATTAGGCTCATGTTTGAGCTTAGTTTCCATGTGTATATACAGTACAGTATGGCATAAATTCAAGTTCAGCTGCCTCTCAGTGTGCAAATGAACTGGATTAAAGTGTAAGTGAGTGCGTGTGCAGGAATGAGGCGGCGCATTAATCCAGCTCATCTGCGTGATAGATAGTAAAGACATGGAGGAAGAGACAGCGTACGGGCAGAGAGGGGACAAGGGCAAGAGCATTAATTCACAGTAAATACAAATTACAAAAAGTGATACATGATGTTACGCTTTCTGTTCCGTCTCTCCCCAGAACTGTGTGTTAAAGCAGATGTTGCTGTGAGTTTGTTCACGACATCTTACTTCCAAATAAACATGCACGGCACTTAACTGCGTGAAATAAATGAGCCCATGCATCATAAGGCAGAGACACTTTAATTGTTTTAGGTCTAAATAAACAAAGGCAAATGATTGATTTCACGATTTCACTGCATTGGAATCTAATCAGTGTAAGGGAATGTGTGACTCCTAGAAAGCACTTTAATGAATGAATGAATAAATGCAGGTGTAAATCTGAGCATCACTCAGATGCTGAGCTCCACTCTCACCTTAGATGGGTTCTTCTATGTTCTGTTCTAGGTGACTGACAGGGATGGGACAGTGTTGAACACCCTGTGTAAAATTCTACTATTTCCATTGCTGAGCCTGTAAAAAACACAGCCGTAGTTTTTTCATCCTCTTCGGTCACCATGTACTACACCGGCCTTCTATAGATGCACAGTACTATTGGTCTTTTTCAGCAGAACCCTATTTTCTCTATATAAGAATTTATTCCAAGTACAGCCAAAGACCCTAAACCTTCGACCTGCCTGCCTGATCTCAACTATTATGTGATAAATCACTTAGAATACATTTGAGCAGATAAGAAACTGTTGAAATTAAGGCTTAACAGTGATAGATTTATTAAAGGGTGACAAGAAAGTAAGAAAAAGTCTTCTCCTGGAGGGAGTTTCTGCAAAATATGTTAAACAGATTTCCAGCTTGGCAGAAATTTACCTCTGCAGCATGATTCAAATAAAAGCCGTGCATTCGGTGCCAGAGTCGACTCTCTCAGCCAAGGATTCCTGCAAAAATAATTAAAATAAAAATTTCACACAGGTTCAGAGTCGGGGGAACCCTACTGAGTGTAAAACAATTTTCTCAGCTTGTGACTTGGATGCCGGAGGAAGGATATCGTACACTGTACTGTTGGAAGATTAGCTATTATTGTGGCTGCCATTGACTGAGACGTGAGAATAAAAGCAGATTGGGTAACATTCACAGAACATTATCAGAGAAGCAAATGGACCTTTTTCTTGTTAATAGACCTTCAACTCAACTAATTTAAAAATAATTATGGACTGTTCAAACAGTGTGGGCTCAGTGCTGGAGTAAAACCAAGTCTCTGCTGAGAAGAGAGAGATTAATGTAGTGGATGTTACTGATGCATTTAAGTCTTCAATGAACTTATTAAGAGCTTGGGACTAGCAAGTACAAACGCTCCCCTGTGTTATTCTGTATAATACGTCAACATCAAGAATGGATTTGCCCTGAATAAAAGCAAATACGACACCTTCCATCATTCCTCCTTCCGCTGTGGGGAGAGTGCCAGGTCACCTTAACCTTTTCACGCTCCACAACTTATCACAAGCGCTCTGTCGTAAAGAGCCGTGTGTGTTCACCACAGAGGAGAAGCCTGTGCGTCATCCATGCGGGCTGCGAAGCTGCTCGTTATAGAGACCAGTCAACATAGTGCAAATTAATGTAAAGGTAAATGAGTGCTTCTGTGAAGCGCCTATTTCAGTAACCATAGGAACAACACGTACAGGAGTGAGGGCTGGTCCACGGCTTCACTACATTTGAAGCCATTGACTCAAATAAGAGGGAGGAGGTGCCTTCAGGTGCTGCGTTTACAGTCAGTGCTGTAATCTTTACACATATCATGAGCCACTTTGTTCCTACGCACTCAAACAGTTGAAGAATGGGTCAAGTAAAGAAGTGAAATAGCAGAAGCGTTTTAGCCGTCAGATGGGCTGTACCCTTAAAAGCCCCAGCCCATTATCGTAATGGCATCGGATTCTGAAACGTGAATGCCCCGGAAGAATTGGCCACTGTGGAACCACCATTTTACACGTCCAGGCCACTTCCTCTGCCCCTGCCGTGTCAAGGCATTTGGGCTAATGGCTGAAATGGCACTCCTCCACTCCCCTTTACAGGGGGACCATTCGAAATGTGCCAAAAGGTATCTCAGTGCAGGCCAGGTGATCGGTCATGTCAAGCCAGGCCCATTGGTCGTGTCATTGAGTTGACTGTTGCGTATGTCAGTGTGTGTGTTTGTGATCGTTGCACAGCAGGGTCAGGTCGTGTAACGCAGGAAACTACGACAGGCGAAGGCTCCGCTTTCTTTGGCTACCTGTAAAAGTGGACTACGCAAAAGACACGAGCTCATAAACATGCACAGACTCAACAAGGAGAGCAGACCTTATGCAAATGATGTGAGTGGATGATGGCATTGTTTTTACTCCACTGCTTAAAATATAACTAAACCACAAACAGACTGAGGAAGAGGCCAAAAGTTAATGAATCGAGCTGTAAAGTATATGTATTTATTTAATATGGACGTGCTTGATTTAGTTTTCTTGTTTATTGTCATCCTGTATCTGATAGCGTTGCTTATTCTGCTCCAGTCTCCATGTTAACAAAGACGAGACCTGAAATTGAATGTGAAAGACAGAGCCACACGGGGAAGGTTATGTTGAAGTTTTAATGAAGGCAGGTATGAGAGAAACTTCATTGCATGGAAAGCACATAGTGTCAAGGCAGCGACTAATCAGTGTCTCATGAACTATAAGTGGAACTGACCTGTGCTTCGCTTGTCTCTGCTGCTTTAGTTGTGCTAAAGCTAAAAGGATTATTAATGCTGGGTGTAATGACAGGAAGCGTCCAAGCAGAGTGTTTACTTGGTAACTCAAAATGGTGTCAGTGTGTATCAGTTTGGTTGAGCTCTGTTTGTTGGTTTCCATCCTCACTACCCAGAATGCATTGCTTCCAACTAAGCATTTTTGCAGTTAAAAAAACAAATGAACTTTCAACCTTGCGTACGTCACACTATTTACTAAGTGACTGTATGAAATATCACACTGTAATGTTTCATATCACAGGACAGACTCCAGGTAATTTCTCATTCAGATTCTCTTCTCTTGTATAGGCTTTAAACTTTTACCCCTCCCTCTTCAGCCTTCTGACTACCAGAACACACACACACACACACACACACACACACACACACACACACACACACACACACACACACACACACACACACACACACACACACACACACACACACACACACACACACACACTCTCTACTACTAGCCTTTCTAATCAATAATGGATAGAGACACAGTGCTGGGGCAGCTCTCCTCCTTTTGACCAAATCAGATTCTATGTAAGAGGGCGACATCTATCAACCCTGTTACACTGCCAGCCCTTGCTGCTGCTGCTGCTGCTGCTGCTGCTGCTGCTGCTGCTGCAGTGTGATTAGGAGGCTGGAGTCTGTGTGTGAGAGCGCGTGTGCAAATTTGCAAAAGGGCAGCAGGAGCAATTTGATAACACTATGTTTGGCAAGGCACATTTCTATTCATAACCCCCCTGGGAGACAGCACTTACGCACAATACACGGCTACACAGCATCCCTTTATTACAAAATCTGGGTAACTGCTACAATGATTATGGTGAGTGAAATCATTATGCTCACCAGACAGCAGGTGGTGAGGCAGGACTAAGACCTGAGCTAATCCTCCCAGCGTTATCTCTCCTGGCTGAATACGATTAGTTACTGCAGCTTGTAATTACACGCGGCTGACGAGGTTCAGCGTTCAGTCTACTACCTGTGTAGCGACTTTTATTGAATATTGAATTTGAACTTGGCAGGAACATACAGGTAGTCTTGCTCAGCTGTGGACCGGGACCCCTGTTTGAGGTAACATGTGCTACTGCTGATTAGCACTAATAGGGACCAATTCAGTGTTTGACTTGATGAGAGATAATAATGAAAAGTTACAAGATCACATCAGCTCAAACCTTAGAGAAACTTTAAGATAGAACTTACTTCAAGTCAATCCAATTAATGCAAATCTGTTTAAACGCTGTTGAAGGGTGCGGCCAGGCATCATGTTTTGTCAGGCTACAATACAATGGCACATGCTTTACAGACAAAATGAGACAGATTTCAGTTTGTGTCATCTCTACAAGCCGAGCTTGTTGTATCTCTAATCATAAATCTGATGTGAAATGATACAGTTCATAGATTATGAGACAAATGACAAGAAGCAATCTCTCGTACTTTAGCTCTTCTAAATGAGAGCAGTGCGCACGGCTTAATTAAAGCAGTAGATGAATTTGAAAGATGTGCTTTTCAGTTTAGTTGTCTTGTTTGTTTTTTCAATTATCTGTATAATCGTTCCGAATGTTTAAGACCAAAATCCACTCAGCTTAGTTCAAATATGTTGATTTCTTCCATATTTAATATTTCTCCACATCACAGAAAGAGTGAGTGAGAGTAAGTTGGAGCCAGACAACCTGTGTGAGAGTACAGGAGGTGTTTCCCTCTGGGAGTCAGTGACAGTGGGGGGTCCTCTTCACCCTCTGGGGTCTGTGCCTTTGCCTGAGCCTGGGATGTACTGACATGGGAGGCAAAGCGAGTAAGATGAAGTAATGCAGAGTATGTTTATGGGCTTCATGACAGGAAACAGGATATCTGTGTGGCTGTGGCCACAGTCCTGCTTGTTGTCTACTTATCAAACAAACTGATGATGTAAAATCAGAACGTGAGGTGAGATTAACAAAAATAAAAGGTCCAGAGGACTAAGAAAACATTGGAAAAGCAAAAAGGAGGAAAGAGTCAAATATTAACAGCTGAGTTCAAAAGGTTGTTATCCTTTATACATGTTTAAAAAATGTGTATGTTTTCAAGGTGAGCGTGACTCACTGTCCTTGTGTTGCAATCAAGACGCAGTCAGGCCAAGAATCCTTTTGAAGCAGTGCATCTTTTTTTCCTGTTATCTGCAATCATTCATCACACCCTCTGCCCCAATGGCTACAGCCTGTGCGTGTGTGTGTGTGTGTGTGTGTGTGTGTGTGTGTGTGTGTGTGTGTGTGTGTGTGTGTGTGTGTGTGTGTGTGTGTGCGTGTGTGTGTGTGTGTGCGCGAGTGTGTGCGTGTGCGCGAGTGTGTGCGTGTGTGTGTGCGCGCGTGCACGTGCGTGCGTGTGACAGAAAGCTGGGCTGAATGAATATTTCACATGGGTCCAGGTTGAACGGTCGCCCCCTGTGGCAGCAGTAATTGGCATGCAGCTCATCTTGCACGTTGAACTCTGCGGCGCCTTGCACGCACGCTTGCCCACCGACTCATGGAGTTGGTATGAAGACGGAGTAGAAGGGGGGGAAATAAACCAGTGTGAGGTGAGAGGGTGCATGATTGCGAAGGAGGGGAAGTGCAAGAGCACCGTAATAAACAGAACCAATAGGAAACAGCAGCTTTACAGTAGTAGTTGAATATCTGACACACACCCCTTCTATCAAACCACATCATGCCTGTGAGTAAGAGCTTCAATGTGAAGGTGGCGTCTTTAATCTAGAGACAAACTGATGCCTTTTAAGCTAAGCCTGAATACAATATTTGCACAGAGAAGGCAACAGGGTGTTTAATGCTTGATTCCCCCCTTTTAGCCTGTGATGTAGGAATAAAAGCAGCATGAGGGACTGTTCAGTATGCAGGACACTTACTGTTCGCCTCTCTTGGCTTACGATTTCAGGTTTATGACACTTTTTAAGAGATTATTTTTGATATGAAAGACTGAGCACGTATAGAAAATAGAAGAGAGTCTGAGGATGTGAGCATGTAGGAACTTATTCTGGTCGTTGTAACCTTCACTAGCTCTATATCTATATTTGTCTTTTTCCTGTATTTTTTTGAATGTTTTTTTTTCACACTTGTTGCATTTTAAGCGCTTCACCCATAATGCACTCTGCCATTGCTCTAATGGCGTCTCACCACGCAGTGATTTCACCTTCTCACATCCACAGCGACGCCGGAAAGCATCATCTCACGCGCCCACGCCAAGCGCCAGCTCCGTTTACCGACCGTCTCATCAAAGGTCTCGGACGTTCTCCGACAGATGATTTGCGGTGATAAAGCGGCAAACAGATGCTCCCGAAAGTCGTGTTGATGGATGTATCACACGCTTCAGACGAGCAGCATCGCCCGGCTTGCTGTATCTGTGGACTCATCCACTTGAACGCTGTGCCACAGGGACTCACTAAGCTTCTCAAACAATTGCCTCTCAACATCCTCTGCAATTTCATCTATTCTCCTCAATTGTGTTAGCGGCGAAGGCGTTAGCGGTTTGAAGCATTTATCCTGTGTTGGTGGAAGATTTCACGTCTGCCCCATGTTAGAGGACAGCTGTTATCTCAGCCGACCACCAAACACGAGCCCAGGCTCAGCAGTTTCCATGTGAGAGTGTGTTTCCTCATTTGCGTCAACGACTATGAACAAAAACCACGCAGTGAACAAACACGTGAACTAAATCATTAACTTCACTGTCAGGAGTTATTAAAGTTTACAAGGCATTAACTTTCCTTCTCATAATTCTTCACTGGTTTGTCTTTAGGAGCAGGATGTTCTGCTCTAAATCCCAGAGTAACTTGGACAGTGTCATAATGAGAGAAGCCAGAGTATGAGGCGAAGACAGGGGAGTAGGAAGAGTGTGGGTGTGTATGTCCGCTGTTACATACTGTACGTGGAAGGACTTGTTCATGGATAAACAGAGGGAGAGACCAATAAGAGATGTTAACTTGGGTAAAGGACGAAACGCGCAAGAAAAAGGATTTGAGGTAGATCGCTGAAGTCACAGTGTGCTCGCAAACAGTCACAGGCTGGAAGCAACGTGAAGAATTTAAAGAGGGGAGCAGCGAGGGAGGGGGTGAGTGCTGGAGGGAAGACCCTGCACCTGAGAGGCTTAGAAATGAGGCTCAGTATTAAGCAGGCAAAGATGCAGTGATTGAATTCATGCCGTCTGGACCTGCAGTGGGAAAAACAGTGCGTGAGCCGCTTATCACCGTTTCAGATTTATACTTATACTAAAACTTCACCAATTTTCAATGGGGGTTGACTCAATTTGCAAAATGCATTCTGGGTGTTGTAGGATATGACCATTTTCAACCACAACACATATTGCTTTAGTTTTCTCTGGACATAGACCATCAATGTTAAATGTTACACATTTTTTTCTGATAAATGTAAAATATTTATAACACAATTTGCTTTAATGGACTACTTTTCATAAGCTCCATTTTTAACTGCTTCAATACAAAACATATGGTTGGTACGTTAGCTGTTGATATAAGGTTGTTTGAATGCAGACATTCTGTGGCCCTTTTTCATGCTTGATGCCGCTGTAATTCCATTTAATCAGTCAGTCCAACAGATATTTATTCGCCAATAATTAAATGCAAATAGGGTGTTTAGGGTGTCCCAATAAATACTACGAGTCACTAATGAGTTGTGGAATATGAGCACAACATGCAAAAAGTGGGTAATGAGCCAGGCTTGCATGCTTGCTGAGCTCAGCAGCGAGCCTTTAAACACAATCAGGTCTGTGTGTATGTGTGTGTGTGTGTGTGTGCTACTCTTTCTCTTCTGCATTCGTATACATGTGCATGCTCACATGTGCTTATCCTGCCGCGCACACCAGAGTCCGACAGGCTGCGGTTGCAACAACACGCGGCCTGGTTTGCAGAAGCAGGCCACTTTAAACGCGCTGCTGTAATTGTTCATTCGCTGGCAATTAAAAATTATGACTGTAGTGACTGAACTCCAGTCGTGACGAGGTGCTGCATTAAAGTAAACGTGCTTTAAATATAACTATGATTGACAAATGACTGTAATTAGCTGTAGGTGGCGAGTCAAGTGAAAGCCTCATCACAATATGTCATTTATAGAAAACCTCTATAGTAAGTCGTGTGTTTGACTTGTAATTATTGTTTACCACCAGCTCCTTCACCGCTTGCTCAACTTGACCATGAATAATAGGTGACTCTTGTTTTAACAACCAGTATCTACCCCCAAGCTCACGTTGCTCCTTTTACTTCCTCTAAATGTCAACAATTATACAACAGAGACAGGATTTCGTAACATCTAAAATGACTTAATATGCATATAAATAATTCATCATCTTCATAATCGCCAAACCCAGATTTCACCTTGTGATCATAAACATAATTCACGCCCATTGTACCTTTTGTATCCGTTGACAAGTGGCTTTGTTTCCAGTCACTCAAACATGCATATTGCTCTGTTTGTGGCTCTTCCCCGCTCCATTCAGCGTCCTGCAGCGGCCGAGGCAGCGGCGCCCGCTATGCTCATTTACTACTGTAGCCACAGAAACACTTCAGTAGCCTTTATTGCTGCCTTATAGATGGAGCCCTCACCAGCTGTGGCTGGCTGCAGTGTGCGAGCAGGAGACGAGGTCTGTATTAAGCAGCTGAAGCATTTGTGAGCTGTGGAAGGATTTGTAAACACACAAAAAAATAGCTTCGGAATGTAAATGGGTTGAATGAATCCAGTTCTGGAGGATAATGTGGGAACATATCAGGGGAATAAACAGCACACAATGGCTGTTCCTTGACTGGGAAATCAGTCCAATACACACATTTCCACATCTTGTTAAGTTTAGAGATACACACTCACACCAGACACACTCACAAATGGGATTTATATTGTCAGAGGCTTTTAAAAGTCGCCGAGAGACGTGACCGATTCTGCAACAGGGAGGCTGAGTAGGATGCATAACACCAGTGTGTGAATACACAGGGATGAACAGAGCAGGGGAGGTGAATATTGGTAGTTTGAGCCCCACAAACAGATGCTGGCACTGTCACAAATCTACAGTACCTCTGCATTAGGACCCATAGCAGCCTGATGGCCGGCCTCGCGTATTTAAAATACCATTCCTCATACAGATATTGTGAAATCAGCCTTAACAGCAGAAATCTCATGAAAGGTTATCAGGGTCTAGACTAGAAAACTAATTAAAACAGAGCTCAGCTGCTGAAGCAAAGGCCTCAGACCGGCACCTGCTGTAGAAGTGCAGCAGACACACACCCCTGCGTTTTATTAGAGCGTCTAAGCAGAAAAGAAAAGATTCCGGGACATTGGTTTGGTGTGATCCGCTATGAAAGTAAGCGACTATACACAGACAAGGCAGACAGAAGACCACTTGAAAAGAGTCAGCAAGCTCACAGATGCGCCTGTTGGCTGGTGAGTGCGCATGGAAGGAATCTGGGCCACGCACAGGCGGCGGCGTGTGATTCTGCTCTTACAGCTGAGCTCTGGGGAGGTTGTACAATAGTAACATGTTCCTAGCGAGTCAACGCCAATTGCTAATTTGACGCAGCCGGCGTAAAAAGGCGTCGTCGCACGTGCACATTCCCACTAAAAGTGTTTTAGCCGCTGTAGCTAGTGGCGCTAGCATGTGCAGCACGTAGTTGCTGTTGAGTTGAAGGTTAAGAAGTTTGTCCAATAGGATGAAAGCTGGTCAAATATTTCTGATGCTTCTGTGTGGTCCTGCATTCAGGTCTGGGATGCTCGCAGGCTGCAGACTGTGTGAGTGTGGGGACACATTTGGAGCTCTATGCTAAATATGTCCACTCATTTCTTGTGCCACCAGGAGCCCTGGGCTCACACCATGATGTTAATAGTTTGACAGGCCCCACTGCTCATCTCGCTTTCCCACCCTCCATCTGCTCCTGGTTTCCTCCCTCCCTCTGTCCTTTTATACTTTTACTTCCCTAATGTTTGCTTTCCTCTATAGTTTATGTGGACAGTCAGGTTGTAGCCAAGATGCAAAATGCATTTTATTCCCGTAGCTTCTATGATCTACATTCACTGGCCACTTCATTAGGGACACCTGTACAATGCAGTTGCATTGGAGTTCATTAAAAGGAATAATGGGGCCAACACATTAGAACCATCTCCTACTATAAATATAATGCCAAAACTTTAGCAACATATTCTAACATAATGAATGTCTATGACCTCAACAATAAAAATCATGACCTTTCTGACACCATTAATTAAGTAAAGTGTTTCTCGTAGTAGCTGTACTGTACGTAGCTCATGTACTGTCCCCAGATTTGAGCCTCTTGTTGCATAATTTAGGAAATGCTACAGACAGATCCTGACTCCATTGACTCTTACTGGTGGAGCCTGTACGACTGTGTTAGGACTCAGGCTGGGCTGTCATTCATCTTCGCATCCCTGCCAATGAAAATATGCTGTCTCCGCACCAAGAAATGTGCTTGGCTGCAAGTCAGAATCTTCATTAGCCTTTGATTCACGGCGTAGAAAAGCTCGGGTTCGGCTCGATGAGCTACGATCACACACTTGTACGAGCTCATCGCTTTATGGTCAGAGGAGTGAGCTCGGCGACAAGTCAAGAGAAAGTCTGATCTCCCTGGATGAGCAATGATCAAGAGGCCTCCAAACACATTCACACTGTGAGCTGTATGATGGCCTGTAATGATGAGTGAGGCCGTGACGGATTGAGCCTTCGTTTCAACTTTGTCTGTGCTGTGAATAATGGACCTGGATGTTGTCCAGTCTTCCTGATTTCTAGCTTCAGACCTTTCCCTTCCGCTCTTTGCTTCATTATTTACTCCCAGTACTGGAGTCTCCTCCAGTGTAAATAGCTGTTTTTTCTTCTTGGTCTATTTTGTGCATTTCTGTAGGTGTCATTTGTATTTCATTCTAATGTTCTTGTATGTACAGTATAAAAGACTCAATAAGAAGGAAAACTAAAATATGCATCTGCAAAAATCACAAGTGTATTTGGCCTCAGGTGAAATTGAATAAAAACAAATACACACAGTTTAGAAAGAGAGACTTTCCCCACACACACCAAAAGGAAACATACAGTACAGCCACATATTGTAAATCTACCCCAAACATTGTTTTTAACAACTAACTATAACTATATAAAAAAAAGACAAATAATGTGCTGCTGTGTTTCATTCACAGTGATGATGTATTAGCCCAGTTTAATTCTGCTTTACAATCTAGTCAGTTCCGCTTATCTGTGTATGACATGTATGTCCTCCTCACAAAGGAACGGGTGGGGGGACCAACAGTTTTCATCACGCCACTTGTAGTCCTCTGTTTTGATGACTCCACAGTTCTTTGACCTGGGCATCTCAGGTATCGTGTCGTTCACCCACTGGTCGTAATCCACTGGTTTGTCAGCCCAAATCCAGAACCCAAAGACACGGCTCTGCCTCAGTCCGATCCAGAATGTATTGTTTGAATCTGTGCCATTTAGCCATTGCTTAACAGATTCCTGGTCGTGTTGATCTTCAATCTGCAGCAGGCGTGTGTGGTTAGCCATGCAGTAGTCGTAGGCCTGCTCCCATGTGAAATCTAAGTTTATGACTTTGATTCTTACAGCACCTGGAAACAAGGAGATGGAGAAAGTAAGATGTTGAGTTAACTGCATCTATACCATCAGTAAATATAATAATAATAATAATCAGTGTTATCAAATGTTTTTATGTTTAATGTTTAGTGTGTATTACAATTCTTGGATCAGAGGTAAAATGAATTGGACAACCATGCACTGTAGTTTGTTTATGCATGAAGCTTTAAACATTTTGGGAAATGATGCAGTTCAGTGTTACTTGGTTCTTGCTTACCTGTGGAGCAGACTATATTGGCATTATTTGTATAACCCAGTTGTTGAATTCGTTCATCTCTTTGTACAGTGTAATTGGAGGATTGCCAATTGGAGGGTTCCCCCCATTCTCTGTATGTTGAGCAGCCGTTGTCCTCCCACTTCCATTCATCATGCATGAGTCCAATCCAAAATGTCTTCTTCTGCCCTTTACTAATCACTTCATTGTTTTGTGTCTCGTTACTGATGCTGACCAAGTCGGACTGAAAGTGTTTTTTGCAGTAGTCTCGTGCCTGACACCAGTTCAACTCATTCTCTATCAGGCTGTAGTCACTACCTGCAAATTACACCAGAGAGAATTCAGGATAAGCTTTTAATTAGAAGTCATTTAAACAGTATGTAAGATAGATTTGTGTATGTACACTGAAACTTACCCTTCTGGCACATGAAGTGTTTTCTGTCTGAACAGTTAGAATCGTTCCACATGTTGTTGTGAATAGCTTCACATCTTTGCTCCCCATTTGTTACATTAGCACTGGATTGATTGAATATGACAGGTGAGCCGTTTGACCAAGTGGAAACAGTGTTAGGATTCCTATGCAGACCGAGCCACGTGTTGACGTTGAGCTCATCGTTATCTACCAATCTTTTTACAAACGTGACGTCCTCTTCATCATAGATAGTCAAAAGTGATTGATTCCTCTCATTGCATGTATTATTTGCAACAGTCCAATTACCGTTTCCTGTAATGTTAAAACCTCGTAATCGATTTGTTGTGAGTGTTGAGTGAAAGATTCCTGTTAAAAGGAGTCAGTAGAAATAAATAACTGTTTATGTAGAATTAATAGCATGTAGAAATAACATTTACTGTACTGTTCTGCTTTACTGTTAAACTAGATCAGGCAAAAATACAAGCTAAACTAAAAACAAGTATAAACAGTGGAAGTAAATGGATGTACAGTATTTGAAGCTGTTACTGTACATGTTTTAATAAACGTTTCTAGTAATGTTACACTGACCTAAATATGCCTCTGTGCACAAAACACACAATTTTTACAAATTTAGAGACCAAGATTAAGTCTTTAACAATACCTGAAAGCAGAAGTAGCATCACAGGGCTCATCTTGGGGAAGAGGCTAAATGAAAAGCAGAGACGTCACTTATATGTAAATGAACAAAGATGGAGAAGAAATGTTCAGATGATTAGTGGGATATGTAGAAAGTTTGAACTCTTTTTTTTTAACTTTTAAGTTAAGACTGACCTTGATCAATATTATAAATAATCTAGTGCGGTGACTAGTACTAGTACTAGTACTATTAGTGTCGGTGTCTTACCTGCTGAGACCACAGGAGCAGTGCTTCCAGCTAAACGGGAGAGGTTTTATATCCTACAGTATGTCGATGGTGTGGAATAACTGAAGGCAGCAGTGTTTGGTACTTGTGTACATAGTAAAATCAGACGAGGTGAGAGATTATTGATTAACGATGCTCCAGTAAAAACTGTTTCTGTTGAATTTTAGGTGAGGCATTAGTATATTATACAGTAACAGTACAACTTTCGGTGCAATGAACACAAACAGTCTCAGTCACCTGTCGCAGTCTGCACATCACTTAATATCACTGAACCTTATAAAACCACCTGCTGCTTTGCTGATGGTGATGCCTCCTTAAATATGATTTCACTCTCACACACAGTCTTCCCTTTGTTCATCTTGTCTGTACACAGAAGCTAATGTATATACATTACTGCATACAGACAAAAAACAAGCACGGGTTTCAGTATCATATTCAGCTTTTTTGTTTCTTGATCTCAAAACATGGTGCTGTGTGCACAGTGTGACATCATGGCTGGTGAAGCCTTGTTAATAGAGATCCATTTTTACTATTTTGGTCATGACGCCACCGCTTGTCTTTCCATGAGGGAATGATATGCAAATGCATCCAAAATTTGTTTTTGGTTAATATTTACCATTGGTCTGGCTGCAGGATTTAAAAGGTCGCATTTATTTCGCGTCTCTATTTAGATCATTTAAATTCATTTTATGCCTTTATTTACCCCCAACACCACACGTCTTTTGTTTGAACATGATAAGGCATCGTAAACGTTGACGCCGATGCAAAAAGGTGCTTAAAGCAGTTCGACAGAAGCCTGTCAGTGCAGCACGGTGCACGCAAAGGGCTAAGACCGGCTGATTGTGAGTATCAGTAGGCGCAGGAGGTCAGATGTGCTGTATGTGTGTAATCAATACACATTCACACCTACAGAACTGTGCACGCTGCTGCAGTGACCCTGAGCACTGACCCAGTATCAGGGAAAGCTGATGCCAGAAGGTGTCAACTGGTTCCACCTGCAGGTACGTACAGCTGAGGGTTTCCTGAATAGATTTAGGTTATTGGGTCTATGGTTACAGTATTGTTGTGTTTTCCCAGTCTGTGTTATTTTCTAGGATAAAAGCACCATGTCCTGGTTTGGTCTGGTCCAGTTTCCCTAACCATTCGATTAAAGTCTCTAAACAGTAGCAACTCTGTTTGTCTGCCCTGTGATTTCCTTCTTTCTGACACTCTCTTGACCACAAGTTCTCAGGCTGTAACTCTGTCTCTATGGAAACAGTATGTTTTTAAGCAGGCAGGAATATGTAGAGGAGCAGGAGAGGAACAAAGAGGAGGAAGAGGAGCTGGCTTAAAGCTTATTCATGCTTTATGCAGAAATTACATAATTGTTGTGAAAATGGCAGGTTGGCCGCGTGTTTCCTAGACTGTTTTTGCGCTCCCACACTAATTTAGGCTAAACACGTCCCTGCTTCACTGGGACAGTAATTGTGCAGCGGAAATTGAATGATCAGAGTATGATCTTAGCAAGATGTACCCCTTGAGGATCCCTAGCTGTTGACTTACTCTGTCAGCCCTTGAAGGTTTGATCTCACAAAGGTTCCCCTGAGTCTTCAGAGAAATGGAAAAGCACTTAAGGTGGCAGTGGGATTTCCCTGAGGAGATGTACCGAGGAGAAGTCAACAAGTGTCATAAATAAGCGCGAGAGACGAAAGGCAACCTGTGCTAGGAATAAGAAGAGAGAGGATGGAAATTAAATGGATGATTTAGAGCCACAAAAGAGGGAAGCTGTGAGGATGAAGAAGACAAGGAGGAGACAATGAGATACCGAGCAGATACGGGTTTTATGCTCCTATCATAGAGAACACTGGTGGAATCAATTAACAAAACGAAGTTATTCTGCTGCTTCACGACCCAGTTAGGAAGCATGTGTTTGTGGGTTTATTTAGCTGTTTTTCCTTTAAGACAAACGCATTTACTGCAAGACATTACTTTGATGTTGCGCATTACATCACGAGGGCCGGGAGGAATGAGAATCGATGGTTACCTATTCCTCCCAATGCCATAAACACAGATGCAAATATTGCAGCTTGTCAGAGAGCTCATTAAACACGACTCCAATAGAGGCGGAGGCGCAAAGTAGACGCTGTGAGAGCACGAGCAGTCCAGTCGGAAAATTATGAGTTTTAAATACTATGAACTCGCCACTGATAAGAAGAATGAACAAGTCTGGACCAGATTAGCTCAACGATTAGCGTCCAACTGCTTTAAGTGCCCAAATGAAGGCACTAAATATGCAGACCGATATCAGTCATATCACTGTGGCTTAATTATTGTTGCGTTAATGCCTGATCATAATTAACTTTGCTGATTGAATGTTAATCCATAGTCTTATGTGATTCATTAGTTGAATGGATTCTTTTAGAGCCTACGGCTGCAACAGGTAACTACTAACTAAGTATTTGAATTATTTTAATTAGGCCAAACTTGCAGGATGATTAAATGAGGAAAGTCAAAGCTTTCAAATGTTGGTCTGAAATGCTCATAAAAATGCTCACGTCTTGGTTTCACAGCCCTGTGGAGCCTGTGAAACATTTGCTTCACCCTTATTCAAACCAGCAGTTCCAGAACAGTCCGTAAATGCCACCATACATTGATTTTTACATTTAGTTTTGAAAGTGCGGGGCCATTATCTGAGCTCTACTGGAGACACATCTCGGCTTAAAAAAAAAAAAAAAAAAAAAACGCTGTTGAGCAAACACAGCGTAAAACGCTGTGTTTGCTGTGTCGCGCTTTTTTTAAACGTGAAATGATAGAAACGACTGTCGCTGAGTGATGAAAGCGGTGTTTGCTTTACAAGCCACCGGGGGCAAATTGAACTTCTGACAACATGTGATATCTGAGCACATTCGCCTCCGCCCGGGTTCCTGTCCTGCCGCTGTCCAATCAAACGGGCCCATGCTTCACTCTGTAATTGGCTCCTGCTGTCAGAGCAGCAAACAGCATGTATGACAAATGCAGAGCGGCCCTTAATTAAGCCCTAATGCAGTACAGTCAGGTCAATAAGCATCTGAATAGTGAAGCAGTTTTCATATTTTAGACTCTGTTCGCCCCCAAATTAATGTGGCGTGAAACAATTAAAATGGGCTGTAATTTAAAGGCTTTTGGCACAAATATGGTGCAGATTCGTTATGAAATACAGCTGTTTTGATGCAGAGGCTCCCAATTTATAATCGTGTCCCCGCTGCCACTGCGATAAATGAACCCGTAGCATTCTGTAGGCAGTAAAACCGGGCGGGTGCTTGATCCTGGTATTGGCTCACAGGCGGAGTCCTGGCCTCTGTGCAGCTGCAGGAGAGCCCCACCAGTGTAATGCGTGTTAGTTACTCCCACAGAACGACACCATCGAGCATTTCGCAGCAGCCGAACGCGGCGGCGGCGCCGGGCGCTGATTTAGGCCTCCTCGCGGGGGGATGTGCGGGCCAGCAGCAGGTCTGTGAAGTCCAGCCGCTGATGCGTGTTGCCGTGATAGATGCCCGTATGGTGTGTTTGTGTGCTTCTCGGGGCTGTCGTGGCGGTTAGCCGTCCCGCGGGGCGCGTCCGTCACTTTGATCGCTGGCAGACAGACTGGCACAGGCGAGTGGCTCGCTTCCATCCTCAAGCCCCGCCTCCTCTCGTTTGCCTCAGCCTTCGCTGTTTCTGCCTCCACTCGCTTCTCCAGCCCTCAATCGCATCATCACCAGCTTTGTTAGCAGAAGCGCCTCTTTCCTACACTGTCTTAATCCTCTGTCACCCTGTTTTCCTGCTCCTGCCATTCACTTCTCTGTCTTTTTGTTTTCTCTGGAGGTTTCTGTGTGGGGAGCAGGCAGGTACAGTAACACACCCAGGACCACTTACAGTCATGGAAGTGTTGAACCCTGAGTTGCACAAAGAGGGAACGTGGCAGAAGCCACAGAGAGCCTGTGGATCACCATTCGTCTACAAAGAAGCTGACTTCACCGACCGTCTTCATGTCTCTTCTGCCTCCTTTCTCCTGAACTCTTGGTTCCTTTTTCTGAATCCTTCCTTCCTCCCTTGTTATTCAAAGCTTTAACTTTCCCTGACACACGTTCCTGCTGAGGGGGGTTGTTCTGGCGAAATTAAATGAGATTTGATTTTTAACTTTAATTGATTTATCCAAGCTGCGATGGTCACAGTGAACGGTCGCGCTGAATAACGTGCGCATCGAACACAAATTCTCTCTGGCTGTGAAATCGATGACAGAGAACTTATTGGAGTAAGTGTTTGCATCAGCACTAAATAGATGATGTTTTTCTTTTCTGTGTGTTGTTCGGTTCCAGGCTTCCACCTGAAGGCATACGGAGCTCTTAACCTTTGTCTGTTAGGCTGTTAGTGTTCAGGGTCAGGTGACACTTTTCCAGCCAGAGCAGTACCTCCCGTACGCATCTGTACGGTCAGGATCTAATATGGATTGTTAAGTGAGCCTCTCAAAATGAATCACGGCCTCCCTAAATATTCCCCATCAGCGGGTGCGAGCGTAGCTCTGCCTTTATCGCTTTTTATCATCCTCTTTCCACCTGCCTCCGAGTCTCTCTCTGCTTATAATAATTCAGGCTCCGCTCCCGTGCTTTGCTATTCATAAAGCCAGTGATCCAGGAAAAAAATGCTTCAGAGACATTGTTGTTTTGGATGTTGAACAGTAGCTCTGCGTCTGTTCTGCCATCCTGGGCTGTGTTTCCTCCTGCACAGCTGACTGGGCCAAACCTGCAGAGCTCTCAGCTAATTGTGTTTCATTTAAGCTTCAGGTCTGAAAGTGAAGCTGCTGCTCTTTGAGTTGATTCAGACTTTGTATCTCCTACTGTAGTTCATGGGTTTCTTTCTTCGTGGCATCTTTATGTTACGGCACGAGGGATGTTCAGTATGATTTGGGGTTGAATTTCCACAGCAGGTCAGTGGAATTGATCTAAGCATAGACATCACAAATGTTAGGAAACACAGACTTTCAGCCATGATGAATAAATACAATCTCTGCTCTGTACAGTCGTCATTCTTCCTGTGAGCTTTACTTCACTTTTCATGCGGGAGCTTATCTGGCAACGACATATTACAAGTTTAAAGATGCTAATCTCCCTGGCAGTTCTGCTTCTCCCAAAATTCGATTACTTCAAAGCATCGCAGATAGAGGTAAAATATTCCGCCGATGGAACATTCTGATTTCATATTTGAGATGAGATTCCGAAGCAGCTTTCTCATTATGGTTTGTTATGAAACAATTACCGCCTTCCCCATTATCACGTAATCAGCCTTTGATCAGCTCGTGCGGCTTCAGATTCGTTCGCGGAGGCTGATGCCCTGTTTTCCAGACAGGTTCACAGGAAGAGGAGCTGAAATGTTCAGATTTATTTGATTCTAGGTAAAATGCGTTCAAATTAAAGACGTTACAGTAGCACATCGTAATCCTAACCAAGACAGTGCAGCAGATCCGCCTCACATGCCTGTTAGATCCCAGTTGTTGAAATAAATGCTGCAGTTATTACTTGTGCGCCATTTCTGCCACCTTTATCGCTAAGACTAAGACTCTGCTTGACTCACAATTGGAAGACGAGCAGCAATTGAAATAGTTTTGTTGAATCCGCTTCTGGGGCCCCCACCCCACCCCCCGCGGAGACTGGCTGGAAGGAAACAAAAGTCTCGAGACTCGGCTTTGGGGTGAACTAAGCAGAAAACTTTTCTTGTGAAACTCTTAAAATCCTTGTCGCAAATAAGATAAGATCCAGCATTTCATTTCAGTTTTGTCTTCACCTTGTTCTTCATTCGCAGCCACTTGTGACTCATATTGATTCAGATGGAGGGAAGCAGATGGAGGCTGGGAACGGGAGCTCCGTTCTGGAGAACAGCTGCCTCGCGTCCCTTGATGCTCCCCGTTCTGCTGAGTCACTTGCTGCTGTGCCACAGTCGATGGCGCTTATGAAGGCGCTGACAATGAATGGCAGAGCTCAGCTCCTTGCTGGGGAGCGCGGGCGCCGACCGATTTTCATTTCCTTTGAAAAATTAAAGCCCAAATCTAATCTTGTCCCCCGCTATCAAATTAGCAATTAAAATCGCAAACAATAGCGTGGCTGGTTTCACTGTTCTCCGCGCCGCCCCGGGGCAAACTGGCCCAAAGATTTTTAAATGTCACAGGCAAAGAAGTTGAAAAAGACCATTACCAGTGACATTTTATTGTGTGTGTGTGTGTGGTATTAGCGCACACAAACACACATACTTGGGAGTAAATTGTTCTTTGTCAATGCAAATACTAAACCTTAAGCTGTTTAAGATTATTGCAGTTGTTTTGTTGGCCATGAGGTGCTCCCCCATTACTTGTACCCGCCGTGGCACGCAGATAAATAATACACAATTCATGGTGTCGACATTGTCATCATGCTGCCCATGAAAGAAATGAGGGATTATTCTCCCAGTAATACACACAGAACATGTATTATTGTAAATGTTCTCAGCCTCTGAGTGAACACGCTCCCTTCCTAACCCCCCACCCCCCCTCTGTCATGAACCTGAGGTTTGATTTGACACTGTCCCAGAGGCGCTGGTAGGAATTATAAGGGCTCTTTACAAGATGTGACTCTGGACACATTAAAAAACTCAATCAATCTCCCACTTTATGGGCCCCTCTGAAGCTCAGGGGCTGCCTGACTGATTACCTCCACACTGTTCACTCCACTTCCTTTACGTTTTGCCTTGAACCCGTCGGATCCCATTAAGCAACCCACTATACAGTATAATAGCATAAAGAGTTGTAACTGGGTCACAGTATAAGGATGGTATACATTTAAATCCAAGCATGCGTTTGGATTTGTAGTGAGATTAAAACCCAGTGTGTGTGTGTGTGTGTGTGTGTGTGTGTGTGTGTGTGTGTGTGTGTGTGTGTGTGTGTGTGTGTGTGTGTGTGTGTGTGTGTGTGTGTGTGTGTGTGTGTGTGTGTGTCTTCTAGCTGGGTTTTGGTTCCTGTGGCACTGGGACCGTCATTCTGGATGATGCAACCACATTTTCACCTAAAGTAGATCTTTGGGAGATCCTGAGGCAATGATGTGTAATCCCTCCATCATGCTCTGGTGCTGCATCAGGTCTCCTTCTTTTTCCAAAGGGAAACGCCTAGAAATTATTACCTTATGAAAAGAACAAAGTTATTTTTGGTAAAGATTTTGAATGAACACTGTTCAGGGCACTGGCTGTCTCTCAGTACTGTAGGTAGGACTTACTATAGCGAGTCTGCTCATGATCCGCTGTCAATCACACGGAGGATTTACGCTATATCCTGTAATAAGCTCACTGACCCAGAGGAAGATATGTCAAACCCCAGTAATAAACCTGTAAACCACCAATCACAGCGGGCGGAAAAACAACAGCAATAACAGGTTGCATCAGCTGTGAATCAACTTGTAGATTTAAAACGGCCGGCCAAGAGCTCCGGTGCAGGGTATAAATTTTGCAAATGAAAATGGATAACGTGTAGGTGGATATGAATGGCTGGGCCCCGTGTGTGTGTAGCTGTGAATAAGGGAAATGAGGATCTTCAGGTGACACTGGGCTACGAGTCATCAGTTCTGAGCACGGCTATTCATGAATCACTTTAATAAACGGATAGGGGTTTGTGTGTGTGTGTGTGTGTGTGTGTGTGTGTGTGTGTGTGTGTGTGTGTGTGTGTGTGTGTGTGTGTGTGTGTGTGTGTGTGTGTACATGAATGTATAGTGTGTGTTTAATGCATGAATGCAACAACTTTATGTCTAGTCTAAGTCTGCGCATTATAGGCGCAGCTACACATCAGCCACCTTGAGTAATGGATTGTTTTCCTCCATCTGCCTGTCGCATAAAACAGATTGCACTGATTTACTCTGACATTTATGCCTTTGGAATTAAATGATGTATTTACATTCAAAATTTTTAAGATTGAAGTTATGCTTTTTTTAAAAAAAATGTAAACAGAAGAAAAAGGAAAGGGAGGAAAAAAGTGAAGTAACAGAGGAGACATCTTTGACGTGTGGTTAAATTACCAATTAGGCCTGGGCTTAGTTTGGAGTGAGTCTGCAATCAATGGTAACTTGTTCTATTGTGGGAATAATTAGGCACCTCTTTGTACGTTTGACCTCCAAACATGTGTGATCCCTGTAAAGGTCAGTGCAGAGCAGCTTTATTATGAGTCCAGAAAACTACCTGAGGACTAATTGCCAGTGGAAATGCTCCGGGAGAGTTCAGTCTGTTATGCCCTAATCGTAAAACCACGTCAGCGCTTCTGAAAGGTTTCAAAACTTTCTCTTTCCATTTTCCTGTTTACATTGGATGTAAATAATGAGCAGCTGTGGTGGAGTCCTGGATACATGAGCCTTTCATGATTTATGCATCTGTGCAGACAGAGCAAGGCAGATATAAATGTCTGAGATACAGGATCATCTGGAAGATATAGCACTGAAGAGAGAGAGAGAGGGAGAGAGAGAGAGAGAGAGAGGGAGAGAGAGAGAGAGAGAGAGAGAGAGAGACAGTTTTCCATTTGAGTTACTGTGCATCCAATGCCTTTGGCATCTCCGTCATTTTTATGACTGTACTGTTTGTAATATTGCAAATGTGTACTGTATATACAGCGTAACAAATTCATCTAGGAAAATACAGTATACATAAACACATTGATTGTTATTATTGCTCCAGAAGAAAAAAACAGGACTGAATTTGTTTTCTGGATTAAAGTGTTAAATTAATAAATAAAAATATCTGAAAATTTAAAACTAATATGACAAAATTAAAATAACACAATATTAAGGTTCAAGCTTCAATAATAAAATTGGACAAGAACTGGGCCGTTGTTTTAAAATTATTATCTCACACATGATTGGAAACCTTAAAAGTAAAAAGAAGTACAGTTCAGGCCATGAAGGGGAAAACCTGGCAAAGGGCAGACGCATCACCTGTCCTGGATAATAATTGAACACCTAAGACTGAAATGCTGAAACCCAGTGATGCTGTACAAAAGCCTGACTGGTTCTGTGCCCTGAGACGGCGTACGGATCAGCGGGCGTGCTCGCACTGGGAGGAGAGGAGCTCTCCATGGTGCTGCTGCTGCTGCACACGCTGCTGCTCCTTGTAAAATCACACAATGCTCCACAGTCCGCTGAGAGTAACTGCTCCACAGCCCCCTTGTAGTTGAGGCCGCACGCGCTCCCTGGTGTTGTCAGCCGTCCTGCTAACATTCAGCAGACACACTGGTGATTGGACAGAATCTATTGTTTTGCCTTAAACAGCTAGATCCACGCTAAAGCTTCAGTTTTCTTAGTCTGCATTTAAAATGAAGGCCAAGGAAAAACTGCAAAGTGCTTCAAAAGGCTTAATTTACACTAGACAAATGTGTTTGTGTGCATTTTCCCACTGGAAACATGAAGGATTAGGCAACGCTGCCCACGTGTGTCTTAAGCTCATATGCTATCAAGTTAGCTTTTATCAGAATCTGCCTTTTAGAGCTTTGTCAGTGCGGCGTAAATCGCTGCTTTGGCAGGAGGTCAGAATGTTTTTCTAATGAATTCAGGGTCGATCCAATTCCCGAGTTGATTCTCTCCCGTTTCATCCTCTTTCGACACAGAGGAGGTTTGACAGTGTTTGAGATCTGAAAGACTGTCGAATAATGAGTGGAGTTCCCCATCTTAATTCTGTTCGCACTCCTCACAGTTCTCTTTCATTCTCGCTTCCGCTTTCTTCAGATTTTCTTATAGTTAGAGAAATATTTTCTGCTGGTTTTGATCTCTCATATTTTCTGTCTGCTTCAGTCTCGGTGTAACTCTTGTTTAGTCACACACACACACACATTGCTTCAGGCGAAACATAAGCAATTATTGGTTATTGTACACAATAGACAGAGTTTTGAGTTTTTCCTTTAATCTTCTTTACAGATATTTATGCAAGTTCAGTTTTTTCTGGCAAATTATGGATGGACAGTGTATCACGTTATGTATTTGTTTATAGTACTAATTATAAATAGTAGTGATTGTTGGCATCTAAGGGCTTTTATGAAATTTCTTTCACTTTCTTTTCCTTAACACTACTGTGTTCATCATTACATCACACACTGACCGATTTATTTGATTGGTTGTTTGCGTAATACCAACAAATACAGCATCTTTGTAATCGATGTTTCTCCCTGTTCTGGTTCCACTGAACGAGCTTCTCTTTGTCGGTGAATACAGAGTGGGGGGACTGACTGTAACATTATCCATCTGCCAGGATCACTGTGACAAAACTTTAATCAGACTTTCACCTTAGTTTGACATTTTAGAGAGTTGTTGCTGAAATGTGTCTGCCACGCTGAAAATCTGACACCTACACTCCCAAAGTGATGTAAGCCATTGAAACGCATTCAACATAGAAATTCAATAACCTTGTTAATGTGGCCTTGATGAAAGAATCAAGTCTGTTTGCCTTTGCTAAGTGTGCTTATAATTCAAAGAGCAAAAACACTACGGAAAAATATTTCTACTGTACCTCTTATCACGTTTTATTTGTCCAATTACTGAACAGATTAATTGACTTTAGAAACGGAATGTGCCCAGTTTAACTGATTGTTTCAGACCAGACTAAAAACCAGTTCCTCATTGTTTATTTATAGATAAATAACAAATGCTCACGCAAATGAGCTTGATTTGTTTGCTGAGGCAGAGATGACCTCCCTTAGTGCCTTTAGCTGCAATGAAAAAGTACAACTTAATGGCTTGCTTCTGTGTCTTGACCACAATACAAATGATCGTTCTGTTATTAATCTATGAAAACATTTGAATATCAACATTCAAGACCAGCCTTGACTTAAAAAAGCTATAAACCTGAGTTCTCAACCGTCTGAATGGCACCAAAGTGTGTGGAGTTGTCAGCGCTGAGGATAATTCAGGTGACTGTTGATAAATCAGTAATTTGTTGTGCATAGAGCACAGAGGCAGAAAGATGAGAGGAGGTTTGGGACATCTTTATTCGCATTACTTTTGGGGAATGGCTGTTTTAAAGTATCAACATCAAAGCCTGGAAACTGGAAGCAGAACTGGCAGCACTTTTATCTCCCAAGATCAGTGACTGTCGTGACAGAGTAGCAGGTTCTTGCCGTCTTTTGTCACAGCTGACAACTAAAGTTTCTCAAATACAGTCTCTTAAAAAACTGAAACGATGATTAATCATTGTAAGAACACATAATAATGCGGAGCTCGCCACTAAGAAGCACTAATGAGCTCCAGACAGAATGTGTTTATTGCTCTTATTCATTATTCAGCCTGCCACTGTGATCATTTAGCTCTTTTCTCTTTAGCAGGGGTCTAATGTGCCTATTTACCATCACAGACGTCTGCTGTCATGCGGAAACTAATCAGAACCCAGCGCCACCGCACTGGACAACACTGACCACAATCTGCAAACACCAGCACGTGGCAACTGCAGTACTCGCAACAGAGTCAACTTTGGTCGGGGAAGAAAGCGTTCAGAAGAATGAACTCGAGAGACACAGACTCTGCTGGGGGGGACTGAGGCGCTCAGCGGGGGGCCCCATGCTCCCACTTCAGCTGATAATGAGGGATCGAGCTCCACACGCAGAGCTGCTGTACTGTACAGCAGCAGTTTGTACCCAGAATGTAGATGCTGCAGTAATTGGGACATACGGTGCTGGTGTTGGTGCTACGACAGTCGGGTTTTAGGCTGTTCTGAGCCCAGCTGACGTCCAGAGAAGCCCCTGGAGTTGTCATAGCGCATAGTACGCGTTCTGATCCCATTGTCATTGTTTTGCCTGAATGTTGGGAAGGTCCTGGTCACTGTGTGCCTGTGGTGACCTTTAGCTTCGTGTTGGGAAACTTTACTTAGTTACTGTAGTAGTGATGATGCATTCAAGTCATTTTCCTAATACAGAACGCATAATGCTGAAGCGACAGACAGATGTTTGTTGCCTGGATACACCTACACACTGAAACCGCAGCATCTACAGCAGGTCCGTGCTCTCGCTCTCCCAACACGCCACGAAATGTTTTTCTTCTCCGGGACCGTGCAAGTGAAGTGGTCCACTGAAACCAACCCTCAGTAATTAACTGTCACAACGCTTCAAAACTAACAAATGGACTTTGTGTCAAAGAGGGCCCGTTAATTTACTGGCCTCCACTCGTCCATCCACAGCCTATTATCTCAATTACGGCAGACTTTCATGTCCGGGCATCCTCTCCTGCTAACCCTCCATTTTCCTGTCTTTCCCTGGAATAAAGGGCCCCGTGGGCGACAGGTCTTTTCCATACGGAAGCCTCACGCGTGCACAAACCACACAGTTCAATAGAGGGGATGAACCCACACGTATTCTGATTCTGCACCCAATCATACGAGGCGTGATGCACATGATGTAATAAGCAACGAGGCTTCACATAGAAACAGATCATGTCCTTTACACAGTCTATAGACTTGTGTTTCCCTTCCAGTCAGATATATTTAAAAGCTCCTTCTTCACTCCCACACTGGCATGACAACCTGAGGCGAGAAAGCTTCCATATGTGACACTAATAAGTGCTGCGCGGAAGGAATGGAGAGCCATTCCTCCATGAGGCATAAATAACTAAATAACACAGACTGTGGGATCCGTGTGATTTGTGGTACAGCTCCCATTTATTGCTCTTCTAACGGTAAAGTATTACCAGGGCTGTGCAGAGAGCGAGGACGCGACTGTGAGACTGTACTTTATTGGCACTGAGATCTAGTTGGTCTTTCCCACTGAGACAATGCATTTTTGATGCTCTTCGATGCATTATCAGTGTCTTGGTGTGCTCTCAAGGTCTCTGAGCGTTTTTAGCCCATCTGAAGTCGTTTCAGCTGCCAATTGCAGGTGTGGAGAGGAAAAAAATGGGAGACACTGCATGAAGTGAGAGGAAGCTGTTGTATTTACTGTGCGCTCGTGTCTGTCGAAAATATCTGTTGCTGCCGACAACTCGCATATTTGCACAGCTTGATTCATGAGAGCGAATGAGGTCCTGCGAGGTCGGATCATGGCTGCAGGAGCGGCGGCGCGTCAGCGAGGCAGACGTTTCCTAACGAACGCCGACGACGCAGCGTTCCTGTTGTGAGGGGTGTTTCCTAACGGCATCCTTCCAGGGGGCTCAGTGAGCGGAGGTGTTGCAGTGGGAACGACGCGTCAGGCGGAGATGAGCACCACCAGCAGATGCAGCGAGAGGGGTTGCATGGGAGTTTCCTTTAAAGGGACAGGAGGCGTGTTTGTGTTTAATTAGCAGCTACGCACTGTGTGTATGTGTGCTTGTGCGTGTGCGCGTGTGTGTGTGTGCGCGTGCGTAACTAAACGCACTGTGCTACGTGTTACACAAGGCTGCGTGTGTTCCTGCATACATTACACATGGGCCATCTGAGAGCATGCATGAGTGTGTGACTCACGCTTGGCGAGTGTCTGGGTTCGGATTGTGATGCAGATCACTCTGACAGCTCTTTTAAAGCGCTGCCCCTCAGCCTGAAATCTGCTTATTGCATATAGATTTACTACTAAGCAATATGAGTTTCATGTTGATTCACATCCAGAAAGTGCACGTATTAGCAAATTAAACGATATATGCTGAATACAGGAATGCATTAAATGAGTTACTGTAGGTCACTTCCAAAGTTAACTTACTGTATGTGGGAGGGATGTTCTGTTGGCTCTAAACATGATTATCACTCATTTGAAAAAATGAAATATCAAAAAATAAAGACAAAATGATAAAGTGGTGCTGAAAAGTATTGGTTTGATTTTAAATGCAGACAATGAGGTGCTGAGCTGCTAAATGCATCATTAGCCGTCTTCAGTGTCCTCTGCTGTTTTTTTTATACTTTTCCTCCCAGCGTGGGACGTAAAGGCACTCCTGTGTAACATTTTACGGCCCAGCTGCCATGTCCAGATCCGTGTTGGACGTTTGGGTGTAACAGGGATCCGGGGTAGTCCTCTCTGAGTATGAACCCCTCTACCTGTAGCTCTTTGTCTGATCGTCTAAACAGGTCGTCACGTCTCCACTGTCCGTCTGTTTATTGGCTTCTTCTGGAGACTTTTCCCATGTTTTTGTCTCTGGGTTTCTCACGGGGGGATTGAGGCGGTGACAGATGGGGACGACCAGAGAGCGCGGTGAGAGTAAGAAAGCATAAAAAATAGATTATGCTGATTATCTGTCACCTTTACTGCCTTTGATGGTTCTAAGGCTCGTTTGCTTTCGGATGAAGACACTTGCAAGGCTTTGCGTTAATGTCCTAATGTCTTCATGTGCTTGAATGCACACATCTGTACTGTATGCGTCTGCAGTGTGCGTGTGTGTGTGTGTGTGTGCGTGTGTGCGTGCGTGCGTGCGTGCGTGCGTGTGTGTGTAATACCTCCATGCAGCTCTGCAGGCCATCGGGGGACAGATATAAATAAGATGTGAAGAAGCCTGATAGTGTTTGCTTCTTTACTCTTAATACTCTCTAATACTCATAGCTTCCAGCGTTAATGAATGAGGCGCTTGAGTCACTTTCGTCCTGCGTTTAGCCCCATCTCCCCTTTGCTCTCCCCCCTTTTTCCAGCTGATGCTCCTGCAGGGTTGCCTGCTGAGAAATATGTTTTATTCTATCTATCTATCTATCTATCTATCTATCTATCTATCTATCTATCTATCTATCTATCTATCTATCTATCTATCTATCTATCTATCTATCTATCTATCTATCTATCTATCTATCTATCTATCTATCTATCTATCTATCTATCTATCTATCTATCTATCTATCTATCTATCTCTATCTATCTATCTATCTATCTATCTATCTATCTATCTCTCTCTCTCTCTCTCTCTCTCTCTCTCTCTCTCTCTCTCTCTCTCTCTCTCTCTCTCTCTCTCTCTCTCTCTCTCTCTCTCTCTCTCTCTCTCTATCCCTTTTGTTCCCAGTTTACAGCATGTCCCTCCACTCTTACTCTCCCCTAACTCTGTCCAGTTGTCTCTTTGCCACAGAAACCAAAAATTGCTCCCCTCTCTACTTTTCCTCCCCCTCCTGTCCTCCAGTGTCACACAATCGGAGGCTCTCCCTCTGTCTGCCAGCCAGTGTCGGAATACCAATAGACCAGAGCCCTCCGTCTTCCCATTATCCAGCCCATGTCTTCCTGTCTGCAAGACACACACACACACACACGCAGAAACAAGGCAGGAGGACGCATACACATGAATACAGCTTCTCCACACGTATAAAATGACACACAAAATATCGCAGGGACACTCTTAAGTCACACACTTAACCACGAAATAGATACAGTGCCATACAGAGCGCATATCGACCTCTAGTGCAGCAACACACACACACACACAGACACACACTCTCGCAGCTGCTAGACCTTCTAATCAATTTGCACTTTAAAGAGACTTCTACCTTCGCCTCTGGTGTTTCTGAGCCCCCAGCTCCTCTCTCTCTCTCTTTTATTACAGTGTCTCTGCTCTCCATCTGGCTGTCAGTGAAGAAGACAGACAGTTGACGGCCAATGCATGCAGCTGACCTAGCCGCCGCTAAACGCTTGCTAATGGGCGAAGGTTGCTGATAGCGGTGATTAGAGCATTTCTGCTAATGTAAGAGCGAAAGGTTGACGGAATGATGAATCCAAGGCCGAGCGCGAGGATGCGGCAGCCGCACGCGAACCTCCTTCCCACACAGCTCCCCCCACCATGTGTTTGTACATGCATAGAGATAGGAGCATGACAGAAATCACCTTGAATGCCTCACAGTAGTCACTGGGAACATTTTTTAGCAGCGTGAACGTCACAGTTCCATCATCAAAACGCTAAACAGCCACCACTGGCAGCGTGCTCACCAACTTCATTTTCTGCCTGCGCTGAATAAATGCATTATGTATGGAATATATAATGTATGTTGTTGTTTTTATGATGCTGCTCTGTCTGTAGTTGTTTGATGCGGGATCCGTCCGGCTCCCACTGTTTAACAGGTGTTAGCGGGCGGCCCGTTGTGTGTTTGTGCTTATGACAGACAGAGCTGACCTTTTGGGGAAATCAACCTCTCGAATAGCGAGATCGTAGCCGCATCAGAGGAGCCTCAGCTCCCGAGCCGATCATAGCATCTCTCTTGGTTTTCATCCAATTTGTTTTGCAGAAATTGCTTCTATCGCGCCACTTAGCTCTTGATTATTTCGTTCTCCAGCACTCGTCCACCAGGACCGTTGCAGGGCCGAAGGGATGCTGCAGAGGCACCGTGGCTCTGGACTGTCACTGGGTATTGCCCCAGCTTTATTTATTTTGAGCTGGTCTAGATGGAAAATCTAAGTTATGTGTATAAAATCTCCTCTGAACCAAACCCAGATCAACGTTTTTCAACTTTAGTTTGAACATGTTGATATTAATCCTATTGCCTTAGTTTTCACTTGACTTGTTTCTGTTGTTGAATCAATTAAAAAAAAATCCTCCATCACTTCTTGCTGCCCCTTGTCCATTAATGTCACATTTTACTCCTGCACTGATTCAGTTCTTCTTTCGTCATCTCAGTGGAGACAATGGGACAGAGAAATAAGTTGCTGGCTTCATTTTCTTTGCTCCTCTCTGATACATGGCTGATATGCAGACTTTAACTCACTCGATGGATCAACATGCACCACACACACATGCTCAATATTCTCCACTAACCCGTGCTATTTCTCAGTGTTATGCTTTGAATTGATTTCCTGCTTCATTGCTATTCTGAGCCTGACTATCTGTAGTTAAACCCATGTTTTAATGGATTTTTCAAAAAGTTAACTTAAGAGCTTCTATGTCCAGTCAGATGCTGAACTAATAGACGGAAACTGACTTTTCAGCTAATGCAATTACAAGCTGGCCTCTGATCTGTCTGCCAATCCTGTGGGCTTGCCTCAGCGGAGATACTGTAGAGCGAGTTAAACCTGAAGTGCGTGAGCCGCCTCTGGCTCCACGTGGAGGTGAAGGTGTTGCATTGTTTGGCCATGACTGAGAAAGTGCTGACTGCTTGGTACGAATGTTAATGCGACCACCTGAACCAAGTAGTTAGTGTGAGGATGTGTGTGCGTGTGTGAGTGAAGGCGTTGCTGGATCAGCGAGATAAGAACGTTTCAGCAAAAGAGGAATAAGTGGTTGCGAGTGGATGAGTTCAGTCACAACTAGTGTGTGTGTGTGAATGAGTCACTCGGGTAGCAATTAAACAAGCAACAAAAAGTAAATAGAAAATAAGCAATAGGGACTGAAAAACCTATTTCTTCAATTTGCACCTACGTTTTTCCATTTGTGTAGAAAATCCTGCAAATATATTTAATGGTGAGAAAACCTCGAATCACAAATACGCCTCTGTCTCCAGGAAGTCATTCATTCAAAAATCAATCAGCACAAACCTCAGTTATCTCAAATTGAAAATGCATACGGGCCACGATAATGGAATTTGTGTCTACAGTGATGTGCTGGGTTGCGTTGGAGGGCCTCCGCTGTCATAGCAATGCAAGGTAATAACCTGAGGCATGCCCGCACTGAACAGCGTGAGTCTATGGCAGCAGCGGTTATAGAAGCCTGCCATCATTTGTCTTGGAGTGCTCTCGCTGCTCCACTTGGTTATTCACCGTTCCATCACTCCCTCTCTCATCTCGTCTGCACTGCAGCACCCAGCCGTTGCCTTCCGCGCCTCACCAGTCTAACCAGTGTGTGCAATCGCGCCTGCCGTCCCATTTGGCTGCCGAGCGTCGCCGTGTCCTGCGCTACAGCCGCTGCCTTCTGACCGCTCCTCTCAGGCCACGCTGCTGGATTGTTTGCAGCTCAAGTCAGTTAGGTGAGTGATTGAGCACTGACGCCGGCCCATTTTGTGGCACAAAAGCCTCAGGGAGGACTAGTTCTCCATCAGCAAGTAGCGGCAGCAGAGGTGTCAGACAGAAAGGTGACAGAAAATGTCCTTTCTTCACGTAGGAATTAGTTTCACAGCAGAGGCAGAATGAAACCTTTCAGCTCTTACAAAAATTATTTTTTTCCCAATTAATGTCTTAAATTGTTTTTTTTTTCTTCACAGGATTACAGGATTAATTAATCACATTAATCACATTTGCTCTAAATTAGAAACGGGTGCATCAGTTTGCCATGGTTGCCATCAACAGGAACACGGGCCTAAAAACGCTTGGTAGTGTGTTCAGCCGCCGTAGGAGTCACATACAGTCACTGGGCCCGATGCTGATGCTGGTACAGGAACTGTCTCAGGTGGCGAATTACAGTAGAAGACATCCTGTATTTTTAATCACTAAACTCTTAACCTTGCTTTCACGAGGCAGCTTTACAGTTGTTTATTAATAGAACTGGCTTTTTCATTATTGCCGTCAAGCTGTGCTGTTGTCAGATGAGCCGCCATGAAAAAATACACCCAAACGTACGTCCTGGCTGGTTTCACGATCCGTCTGCAAACTGTGCTGTGACAAAGAAAACAAAGGTGTCCTGACCTTTGACCTGCTGTCAAATTAAGCATTTATATTAGCATAATGAGGATATGCCATTGATGAGATAAAAGACGAGTCACAAATACTTTAAAAGTCAGTATATAAGTAAATATTGTTGTGGTTGTGTTTGTCACTTGTTTGGGTCAGGGACAGATTGTGGTTTGACTTTGGAGATAAAGTTATTTCATCCACCACGGGAGTATTTATCTTTAAAACAAATCACCACCTAGAATCCAAACCAGGCTCCTTTTGTTGCCCAAACCTACACACAGATTTATAGAGGTGTTGTTCGGAGCTGAGAGTGAAAGAACAAAAGGGCTTCTTTCTCTTTGTAGCTATCGGCTCAATTTTCCAATATCACTTAAAGTTTGCCACTAAAACTAATTTGACATTTTCTACCACAGTTACTGTATGTGGGCCAGCACAGACTGGGATTTCAGCCTTTCTCCTACAAAAAACAATTTGTTTAGCATAATTGTCTGCACTTTGCCATATATTTGTATACATTAATACAATATACTATTCTCCAAATCAAGGAATTATTTCACCCATTCAAAACTGGCTGGTGAATAACTTAAGAAATGAGAAATTAGTTGTCAGGTGGAAACTTTTCTATCATGTACCCTTGAGATTTTGTGCTCAGCTGAAGAGGAACGCATGCGTGGCTGAAAGCATCATGGCGATGCATCAAGATAAATATAAGACACGTCAGGACAAAACACAATGCGCCTGGTAGCAGGTACAGTAAGTCCAAAACCTCAAATAATCAGAGAGCACAAAACTGTGTGAACGTGGGCACTGACATAGCATAAGACCGCACTGGTTAAGTTACGGAATGAAAGCTGAGGCCTAAAATAGCTTTCCAGAAGCAGAGCTCCCCCTTTTTATCCCCTGGTCCCACAGTGACCTCGACTGTTCCAAAGAAGCCGGAGAATGAGCTGCTCCAGCTTTACCACCCACTGCCAGTAAAGTCCAACACATAAATGGCACTAGGACACAGGGGGAACTTCCACTGTAGTTACTGCATCTCAGTTCAACATACACAGCAGCGTTTGCAGCGGGATTCAGTTCATCGCTTGTTACGGGTTGTTTGCATTTGACTTTCATCAGACGTCTCTGTCCTTGGTTTCCACCGCCGTGTGCTTTTCAATGCGAGCGTGGCCATTACCCATTCATGTAAAACACGCCGGGCTCTGGCAGAAGTGAATGTGCAAAAGAGAAGCCGAGAGAGTGAGGCAGAGAGCGGGAGGAACACTTTACAAGCTATCGTGTTTCTCATACTGGAACGCGAGCATGTTCGCCCCGCGTTACCATGGCAACAGCACCCCATTAGGTGGCGGGAGAGAGAACGAGTGAATGGGCAGAGACGAGGAAGCTGAGGACAGAGGAACGCCGAGGTAGCAGAGGCAGTGGGGGCAGAGGAGCAGAGGTGAGGGCGTCAGAGCAAATAAAGTTTGGAAGTCGAAGGCAGGACGAGGAAAGCAGTGGGAGAGGGGAGAGGATGGGTGATGCGGGTGGCGAAGCGATGGAGGCTGCACGCTGTGTCACCTGGGGTTCAAGCCATTCAATAGGAAGCGCACTCCACCCATCCTGCTCCTCCAGCTTTATAGACACTGTGAAACGCATGGGACGCAACGAAATAGGCAGATGACTGGGAAGTACGTGGAGGTGAGTATGTGAAGCCAAAGTGGGGAAAGGAGAGGAAGAGTTGAGGTTTCAGCGGTGACATGATGGAGAGCGGAGGAGCGAGCGCGCTGGAACGGAGGCGACATGACAGCGGCGCCGCTCCCGGCGGCTGCGGCGCAGAAGCACCCTGTGCCAGCTGACATGCCTCTGTGCCACCTACAGGCTGCGGCCGAGGAGCCGCTGCAGTGGAACGAGGGGCGAGCGTGGGAGAGGGGGAGAGAGAGAGAGGGGGGGTGAGGCAGCATGTTAACGGCGCCGCGTCAGTCAGAGGATGTGAAGCTGCCGCAGCGTTAGCGGGTGGAAAGCCATGTGTTTAGAACCTACTTTTCTCTCATCAGATAAAGTCACAGAAAGCCATTAACGTTAGCGCAGGCTCACGCTTAGGACCTGAGGCCAGACTGGAGCTGAGGTCCAACGGTCCCCCCTCTTACTGCACGTGTGCAATTTCACGCGAGGCCGCGGGTTTGATAATCGCACCGTGCTCTCTGGTTTAACCCCCCCCCCCCTCCCTCTGCCTTCGCTCCTCTCCCCGTCTCAGTCACATAACACCACTGTCTGTGGGTGCTCGCTGTCTGCGTCTCCTCCGCCGTTACCCTCTGGCTCCCCCTCGTTCTGACAAACTAGGGCATGAAAATAAGCCCACACGGTGCCAGAAGAATGCTAAACGCAGGGCCTCTTTTTTCGGCTCTGCCTCTTAATCAACTTCCTCTTATCTCTGCCTTACATCCCCTGTTCCTCTCTATTCACAGCGTAATGGAGGAGAGATCCGCCAACGTGTTCTCCTCTCAGCGCTCCTCCATCCTCTCGCGCTCGTTCGCATCTGTCCGCTGCTTTTTCTCCCTCTCGTCATTCTTCGCGCCACCTTTTTATTCTCTTTTCATGCTGTTTCGTCCTCTGATTTCATTTTCCTCCTTGTTCTTTTATATGCATATGACCCAGCGTGCTGGCTTTGCATCAGTTAAATTTGCTTAGGACTGCAGAGTCATTTCCCTGTGGCTGCTTTCTCTCTTTTACTTCATTACGACCTGCTTTTTGTTCCAGCGCCTCCTTCATTGCTACCAGACTAATTCTTAGTCCAGGAATGATTTGTAGTGTTTTGTGGCTTCATTTCTACCTGTATTTTTTAATACACTAGTGCTGGCCCTACCTCCTCCTCCTCCTCCTCTGTCTCACATTGACTTCACCTGTGTCTCGTTTTTCGGTGGACTTGTGATTCTGGTTAAAACTTAAGTGAATGAATGAAGCTCGTGATTGTCTGACGGGCAAAACGACATGCATGGCTGCAAGAGTTAAACTACATAATTGACTGAATATGTCACATCATGGAACCTTTCACGGTAGTTATGCAGTTATCCGCGATGTGCGACCGGTTACCATGGTAACCCATCAGCACATCGGCATTTAAATGTGGCAGTTTTGTCCTAATATAAAGGGCGACTGTGAAGCAGAAACAAGTGAAAAACATAGTAAATTTGATGGAAACATTTGTTTATGTGTCCATCATGTAAGACAGACGAGGTCAAGTTGAAGACTTAGTACTGGTGCCAGAAACAACAATTTCTTGTGCGTTCTTTGTTACTGTTGGAGAAGATAATTAATGCTTTCAAATGCTCTGAAGTGGAGCGTGACTAGCTGTCAGTCACCGCAATGAAATGTCTTCTGATTTTCCCTCACGCGATAATGGGTCACAAAAATGTTCATGATTTACCTGTCAGTGCACGTCACTTCACAAACTTTGTTTGTTGTGAACCACTATGTCAAATATAAAGCAAATGCTTTCATTTTCCGTGTAGACCAGTGGAACAGACGTCACGGTGCAAACTAGTTTAAGGTCTAGACACTTTTCCTTCTCAGGCATTTTTAAAAGTCAGACATTTTTTACATTTTATCAAGACTATCCTGTACAGCATAAAAGGTGAATATGCACAGAATGCAACAATTTGCAATACTTTTTAGAGCCAGTCATGTGACCGAACTGTTCACTTTTCCAGGCTCTTGTCATCACTATTCCAGGTTTTTTGAGGTGTTGTTGCTGTCATTCTCAAACCGAGCTAACATTCCCTTGAAATAGTAACATTTGTTACTTTCAGCATCTTTCAGCATCTGTTTACGCTGTTATGAATAAAATATGGGTTGATGCGCTTTGCAAATGATCGCGTTCTGTTGTGTTGATTGTCTGTGATGTAAAAATGTAAAATGTGTGGCCTTCAAAAGTCTCAGGTAGAAATGCATGGTGAACAGAGTGAGACTGAATGAACACCAGCACAAAAGATCAGTGGATCCATGTTATGGAAGAAAACCAGAGCAGGCCTCATTTTGCTCCAGACACACAGCTTTGTGGTCTGCCTGGGCGTGTCTGGCCTGTCTGCCATCTAAGTCTGTCTCCCGCTGAAAGTGTATGCAGCATCATTAAGAGGAGAATTAGGCAACATTGGCCACAGACTGTTGAGCTGCTGAAGTTTTGTATGCAGCCAAAATGGGCAAATGTTCCATTTGCAGCACTGTAACGATTAGTATCCTCAATTGCGACGATGACTGTGGGACGTGTAATTAAAAGGAAACGGAGACATAACACTGTGCAAAACTTGCCTCTGTTCCAACCTTCTTTGACTCTAAATGTGCTTGAAGTTTTAAAATAGAATCAATTTAAAACACGGAGAATCTTTTGTTTGATCTGCAGTCAGATAAGTGGAAGTTTTAGGGAATTAACCAGGAAGCGGTTAACGTGACCCTGAAACATTCCAGGGACGATCAAGTGATCGAATCCTTCCTTTAGCTCACTTTTATGCTGCCACTCAGTGCCCATGGCCTCTGCGTTGCCCGTATCATATAGAGGGATTAGACTGTGTATTAAGCTCAGCTATATTGCCAGTGTCCAAGCGATGTCACCGGGTGGCTTAAAAGTTCCTCCTATGAATAAATGTTTTAAAAGGGTTAAAGATCTCTAAAACTCCATGAGACAGTTTGCCAGTTTGGGAGCATGTATAGGTCCAAAGGGCAGGAGACAATTAAACCTGAGGATGATTTGATCCCTGTAGCCGAGGTGCTGAGGCAGACGGCAAAATGAGAGAGTGTGAAGTAGCGGGTGAGACGGAGAGAGAAAAGACACAGTAAGGAGCGCCGAGCAGGTCCCTCCACACCTGGCATCACTATAAAATGCGTATCATATGCAGAGGTGGCTCGGTCGGATTATATTTAACTGAGGATTAAAGTATTTCTCTTTCGCACGCTCTCGGCGGTTCTGCCACCCAACACAGGTGTCACTTCACGTTACTTCGTCTTATGTAATTTCCATATTTACACGTTGACAGGAAACATTTTGTCCCGTTAGCGTACGCTCAGGTACACAGTTGTTAGTGGTGAATTATGCTTTCAGAAAACAAGCTTGTCTGGCTCGTAATGCCTTCTATAAAAGATGGAGGTGGTTTAGTTACTAAGACCATATGATAAGTCTGGACCCCAAGTTTTATTAATAACTATAACAGAAACTTTAGCCACAAAATAATGAGATTAATAGCTGTGTTAGAAGCTCTATTAAGTCCTAGTCCAACTTCAAGGCTAGCATTCTGTCAGTGACTAATGAGGTGATGGTAATCTGCTCTAATACAATCAGAATTCAAATTATCCGTTTTAAGATCAAACCAAATTATTTCAGCATCCCACCAACAGCTGTCAAAATGTTTCATTCATCCAACAGTCGTAGTTTTATCAGGGTTAGGGTGTGTAACCAAAACCCATAGATACTGTATACTTAATAATAAGATAATACACAACACTGAGCAGCTGTGTCTTAATATTGGAATAGATGCAAGTAAAGACAGACAAATAAAAACAGGAAGACAGACTGAATTTTCTCTCTCCAAATGGAAGAATCCCTTTTGAATAACAGGCTAAAAAAGGTCATCTCCCCTTTTGTACGGGCGTCTCCTGATGATTGTCGAGGAGACAAAAGACTTTCAGACGAGGAAAATAACCTCATCGAGCGGTGGAGATAATAGGGATGGAAGCAGAGACAGTATTTCATTACTCCATCACAGATTGTTTTTGTACTACAACTTGTTTTGCATTGTGTCTTGCTTAATTAGCGATTGTATCAAAATATAATAAGAGTCAAGAGACCTGACCCGGGTCTCATCGAGATGACGCCTCAGCGTGTGGAAATTACACAAAAGGCATTTTCAGGTTTGATGTCATTGTTCACCTAAATGGTGTTGTGAGAGGTATGGGAGCACATTCCCCTGAGTCTGAACATTAAACGCCGTCTGATGAGCCGGCATTTCTCACACTCTATTCTCACTTATTAAATTATTAACTGAGTGAACTTTATTACGATGCAAAAATAGCTGAGATCCAGGTGCTAGTCCTTCCAGTGTCGTTACACAACATGTTACGCAATGCGAAAACATAAAGAGAGAGAGAATAAAAGAGTAGAAATTCCAAGAGACAGTCAACAGCATCATCGTTGAGCTGGGAATTCTTAATATAGCAGCAAAGCCGTCCTGCGTGTGGAAGAAAACACCCGATTTCTAAGGTGACTCATCTGGAAATGAAAGGTGCTCAGGAAAGCCCTTGTGTTCCTGCCAGGGACCTTCAAAAGGACACGACGGAGGCGAAAATAAACAAAATATCCACAAGGACGAGAAGAAGTTTAGAAGAATCAGTGTAACTGTAATTATAGAAGCCATAGCTGGTTCAAAGTCAAAAGCTATGAAGTTTCTTCCATAACCTAAAAATGAAATGAACAAAGTTTGAAAACCTTTTCACAGCAAAATGTTTTAATTATCTCTAACCTCGGCCTGTTCAATACCCTTAGGATAAATGATCCACTTAGTGTAAATATAGCCACAATAATGCATGTACCTGAACTGAATTTTATTCGATCTTTTACAGTTTGGGCAGATTGAATCAGCAGCATCACGTTCAAACCTCATACACGATCACATTTCTTTAACTCGACTTTCAAATGTGGCGTTAAATTGCCCTTTTTAGTTCTGGAGTGGTTTGAATGTCTTGTGGGAATTTATGTTAATATTTGATATGTTAATATTTGTTTCGCTGTCAGCAAATGAATAATGTAGAGGAGTGAGCCGAGGATTGGCACACGCTGGTGTTTTCGTAGCTGTATTCATAATGATTGTTCTCTGAAGGCTTTTATTTTTCCCTGTGTGGCCTTTGCTTTTTGGGGGCTCAGCGTAGCCATTAATACCGCCGTTGGCCTCATCATTAATTCACACATACACACGTGTGCAAACGCACACTCACACGCATCGCACCAACCCTTGCGGCTTCCAACGGCACGCGGGCGCAAGACGGAGGCTGGTCATCAGAACCCATGCATGGTGCTCCAATGAGCAATGAGCTGGTGGAACCCATACAGTATAGAAGTTACAGCAGAGCTGATCAAAGTGTTCTGCACAATGTGAGCTTGATTGGGATTGTGCGTTAATTACCATAATCACCGTTATAATACCGCGCCTCCTAATTCTCTATACTCTGGCCTTCAATTAAGAGCAACGGTAATAATTACTACAATCACACTTTAGTGATTCACTTTACTGTATGTTTGACAGTTTTAGGGATTTATCTTCAAAAATAAGTCCTTTTATCTTACGAGTAGCCAGCGTAGCAGCAGTGAAGCTGGTCCTTCCAGTGTGTTCTGTGGATAAGCACTTGTTTATCTACTTGTAACATGTAACGCACATAGTCTTAATTAACAGGCTCAAAACAATAATTAGCATATGGTTTGTATTAACATGGAAGTGGGCCACTGGCATCACTCATTAGGTGAATGCAGCGCTGACTTGTTTGCTGTTCCCAGTCTGATGACGCGATAGAGCAAAAAGAGGAGAGAGGGGGGCTGCTCTGTCCTGAAGTAAAAGTCTTGTTTGTCCTGCTCTGCTGTTTCTTTCTTTGAATCATGATCATGGGTGTTGGACACAAAAAGCTAGTGTAATAGAAAGAAAATTCAAATTGTGTTGTTACATGAGACAACGATGAAAAGATGCTGCAGGAATATTAACAACTAGATTAAAAGTCATAGAGGAGACGTGACCTCATCTCAGTCTGACGACCAAATAAATAGGGATTTGGGGATAGAACTAATGTGAATGTTCTATTTATTGAGAGATTAATCAAATTAAGAAAGAATTGATTTCTTTGTTTGTAATAAAACTTTCTTTTCGTACAATACACATCAAACACACAGGTATGAAGCTCAATCTAACTAAATTAAATGTCTTCATTGACACGAATCTCCAACCTGAGGTCAAGCATGTTAAAACAACGTTCCTACAAAATGCGCAATTTAACAAGCGTCTACTCAACATGTAAGAGCACTTGAGCAGATCCGGTGCCTGCAGTGAAAGTGCTCATCAAGCCCATTTAGTGCATTCATCTGTCCTCTTCATAGACTGAATGCAACCGGGGGCCTGTGCACGTCTGATTGTGATGCAGCACGTTTGTCTAGCGAGATGCGGCGCGACAAACAATCTACAGCAGAAGCTGTGTTATCGTTCGTCACGTCTGAAACTCTTCTTGACAAAGTTCAGCATGAAACGCTTCTTACAACCAACAAGTCTTGTGTTCTCCCCAAAAGGATTTCTAATTGTTACAGAAACCTCTTCATTTTGGAGGTGCAGCCTCGTCTACAGATATTCATTAAGAACAAAGCCTGTAATTAGCGTCGGTATCATCCTTCATCGTTTATGATAATGAATACCCACACAGGTTCACAGCCTGCATCTGTCCATAACAAAACCTGCACCATGATTGACAGCTCAGCGTCCACGCACTTTCTCATCAACACCTCAAGAATTTACAGTAGATTCTTAATAATCAGAAATATTTAATGTGATCTTTGCGTTGTGTGAATTGTGTTCGTGTGCTTAAGCCCATAAGCTCCCGTCTGCGTGGGACCGCGAACACGCGAATAAAACGTGTGCCGGGGCGAAACACTACACGGCAAAACCAGTATTGTGCATATTTTTCTGTTTAATGTGCGTGCGAGCATCTGTACCTGCCAGATAAGAACGTGGAGTTGGAGCCGAATAAAAGGCCTTTGGAAGGAGCTCGGTGGGAAAGTAGACGCGGCCATCAGGAGCCAGGGACCCTGACAACACGCGAAGACTGTGGAAATAAAACAACGCGCTCGCTGGCTGGAGAAGAGGAAGCCTTAATGGCATTATCTGTGCTGCTTTTCATTAATTCTCCGTCTCACTCCCACGTGTGTGTGACGTGGGCTTTTGTGCGCCGCTCGGGTTTGACGCTAAATCTTTTCCGTGGCATTTGCACGAAGCCAGGACCAGCGGAACGCGTAATGGGATAGACACTTAGAGGCTACGGCAACAATAACGCAGCGCAGCAGGCAGCAGCTTGATGCGAGCCGCTCCTCAACGTAAAGGAGGTCGGATCCACGCGCTTCACAGACCCGGGGTCAGATTTCTAGGCTGGACAGCATAAAGGCAGCTCTCCTTCAGTCGCATCTGTCCACAGCAGCATCGCAGCTCATTACGGCTTTGGACAGGCTGTCGATGGGCAGCAGTGATCTTGTTACTGAAGCTGAGGCTTCCATGCGTCACCATTGTGTAAACGCTCCATCCACCGGGGACTGGAGAACAATGACAATGCTGGCTTCGCTGTCCCACAGAGGACCGGGAGTTCTCTGCTCGTTCACCACTTGATTTATGCTCCTGAGCGGAGTCTACGGTGATGTGAGCTCTTATACAGTCGGGCTTCGTTGCTCTCATGCCACCGGGTGCGACTGCAGTGTTTTGGTTTGTTTCAAGCAGAAATACTTCCACTCGCCACCTTGAACCCTGTGAAACCATTGCATGTCTTTAATTAAACTGGTTACACAGACGGGAAGCTGAGGGCAAGCAGATGTTGAGGTGCCATGACTCCTAGCACTGCATGGAAGCCAGCGGCTTATTTTACATACGCCGGAGTGATAAGTGGTGAAAGCAGAAGAACCCAGCCGTCTTCTGTGTGGTTCTACATAACACGGAGTCTAGCAGCTGTCTGGGAGGCGGGAGGAAATATTCATTAGTCTAACTTTGCTCTGCTTTGGGGAGAGCAACTGGCACGAAACGATGAGTGATGATGCTTGTAGTGTGTCCAAATGCATTCACGCCGCAGTATTTTTAACTGGGAAACTTTATAAATAAAACTTTGTGGCCCGGAGCCAACGGAGAACGTGGCCAGAGCCGCGCTGGCCGCTTGACCCGCCCGTGGAAAGCAGAGCCAGCACACGGCGTTCCACTGATCGGCAAAGCGGGCGCCGCGCAGGGGTCACAGGTCACCGGCGGTGGGAACGTCGGGTCCTTCCTGCAGGAGGCCAGCTGAGGCTGAGAGCTTCAGACCGTCACCTGTGGTGCTGGTTCCCTAATTCATTCATCGCCTTCTTCCGTAATTACGCTCACATTCATGTAGGTACAGTAGATTTGTCTCTCTCTCTCTCTCTCCCCCGCTCGCTCGCTCTCTGGCGGTCCTGTTTGTACAACTGGGCCTTTTAACTCGGCTGTTGTGTCTTATCATGAATGAACGGCCCCTGTGTTTCACGTGTCTTCAGCCGGAGCGTTGGCTCGCGTGGACACAGGCCGCGCTTTATCATGACTCAGCGCTTTTGGCAGCATCACGTCCCATAAAACAATGACCATCAAAGGTCCTTCTGTGTCACTTATAGTCACTGTTCATAACAGCGCTCATTACTGCTAATTGAGTCGTATCAGTCTAAAAGCTATGCTGCGTTTATTAGCCTATTATCTGTTTGCCTGTTTCCAAAGCATCATTTTGTTTTTCTCACTCAGCCTCATAAACTGACAAATCATATTCATGATTAAAGTGATTTAGCTTGAGTGCATCGCATGCCTTCACACACCTGCACGTGCGCACACACACACACACACACACACACACACACACACACACACACACACACACACACACACACACACACACACACACACACACACACACACATTGAATTCCACCATCTGCTGCTGAATGCTGAGCTTTAGTTTTTCTCCTCTGTTTATCTTTCTGTCTGTTTCCTTCACCTTTTCTCTCGCTAACGCCTCTGTTGGCGTTCTCGCGCGGCAGTGTTGGTGGAACAGCTGATTGGCTTGGCCGACAGAGCCGCGGAGGGAGCGCCCGGCCTGCCAAATGCGTTCTGACTGCTTGCCTGGGAGCCCGGCTGACCACTGCATGACGCAGGCCGCTCCGTGGCTGACAGAGCGCTTGGCTGCCGTCGCCCTGCGACCGCCTGACGTGACTGACTAGTTGGCTTATCGTCCGCTGTACTGAATGAAGGAACAGTTGGCTAACTGGAAAGCCTCCACAGCATCAGATTTGCTGACTTGAACGCTCATGTCAGTGGAGGGAGTGAATGCTTGTCTGCGCTGCTTGATGAATGAGTGAGCTGCTGACCTGTAAGCAGAATGACAAGATCTGGATCTGGAAAGAATCGGGACAGTTCAAGTGGCTCTTAATGCTCAATTAGGCCAAAGCTTCATCATCAATATTTAAAGATGCTTTCATATGAGTGCAAGCAGACATTTAGCGTGTTCCAGCACGCCATGCAGGAGTGTCTGTAAGAAAAATGTATGCTTCAATTAGATTATTCTCACCAGCCAGTCAGTGTAATTTTTAAGACAGCCTAACAGGAAAACCTCTGCCTGCGCTGCAAATTGCCTTTCTCTGCCCCTTCTGTGCATTTGATACAGCAGGCATTTGATCAATAACAGGCTTTTGTTGCGACTATTCGTCTTTCCGCCTTTTTGTTAGTGAAGAAATGCTGAGTTGAAGAATGCTCCTTAGAATTGTTTTCTCAGTCTGCATTTGACTGGGCCACTTACTATGATCTGTGCGTGTGTGTGTGTGTGTGTGTGTGTGTGTGTGTGTGTGTGTGTGTGTGTGTGTGTGTGTGTGTGTGTGTGTGTGTGTCAATATTACCTCTATAGCCAGTTATGATACTTACAGGGAACCTGCGAAATGAAAAACACTCTGGTTACTACAGTATGACAACTTTGCGTCTTGGTAACGTGAGCTTTAAAACTTAATCCGTTATTAGTCGTGTCCCTGAAGATCTGGATTATGTGTGTTATTATATACAAACTAAGAGTCTGATGTTTCCTCATGAACGCTGTGCTCTGCACCATAGTGAGAATATTTATCAGTGTCCTGCAGCCTTGACACAGTTTGTTTGGACAACATAGTCCTGGGGATTTTTCATTTCGTTTTCTGGATGCCAAAGTGTGTTTATACCCCTAGGCCTTCTTAGCATCAGGTCCCATGGCCTCTTACTCTTTGAAGTATCTTTTTGCGAGTCGCGGGGTTTCGTGTGTTTGCTGTTTGCGTCTGTCTATTTTCTGGCTGCAGCCGAATATTTCCAAGTTGAATTCTTTATCATCAGCCCGTATTGAGTTGTTGACCAGTGTCGCAGTAATGACGCTCGTATGGGTCTTGTGACTTCGTTCTTGTGCTCTATCGTGTAGCACTGAACAGTGATTTAGCCGTAGCGGCTGATCAGCGCAGACCTTCCGCCTCCGCTGCCTTCTCAGCTGCTGGACACAGTCCGGTGGGCACCCAGAGGCTCTGCCTGCAGCCGAGACCCCGGATCCTGGTGCCGCTGATCGTGCAGGAAAACCACACAGAAATCCATTCATTTATGTAATATCTAGTCTTATATGTATCTACTCAACTGTAAACACTCCATAATAAACTACTGCTTGCATATTAATGCTTTTTAACAGCATCGCCCCTGTGGAGTCAGCTCTCGATTATATTAACTTCAGCGAACGCAACCTTGGAGTTCTTTATGTTCTCAGCAGCGCCTGTATTTCAGCGTTCCTGCTTCCATTAAACCAAGGAGGGGTTTAGCTCTTAAGCGCAGCTATAAAACTACTAAAGCAGACTTTGCCCCCGTAACCTTGCCTCTAGGTACACTGATAGCCCTAAGGGCAACTGTCTTTTCCAATTTACAAAATGTGTCTCCTTTATTACATTTTTGTTTTCGCTCCCCTTTTTTCCCTTAATAATTTATTCTTTTTCACTACTGCAGCTCCTTCGCTGCTGCCTGTCCTTCTTGTTTCTTTCCCATGTGCTCATCTTGCTGTTTTGTCGTTCCTTCCTTCCTTCCTTCCTTCCTTCCTTCCTTCCTTCCTTCCTTCCTTCCTTCCTTCCTTCCTTCCCCTCTCCCCATACAACCCATTCTTCATTCAGTCTCACACAGTTGCATTAATTTCCCATTGGAAAAGCACAATGCAGACGGACCCCAACAGTGGCTGCATCGGTAGCATGAGCCGGAGCCGGACGCGCTTCTCATTACAGTGAAACAAAGCCAGGTAAGAGGAGCCCTGACGGGAGATACTGTATTTGTGTGGCCGTCACTGAGCTCTTTTAGCGACAGGCAGACAAGCATATCAAAATCTCATTAAGAGCAGACGTGGAATCCTCAAACTAATTTGCCCCCGCTTGTGTGTGTTTCTGTGATGTGTGTAGTAATGAAGGTACTCAGTAGCTGATTTGGACACTTGCCTCTTGTCATGAAACGGAAATCGTAATTCATTGTCTTTTCTGTGCGTTGCCTTTTCAATTTGTGTTTGTCAAGGTTGGTTTTCTCATCATAGTTTCATACTATTGACTCTTTGGAGCGCTTCATACGTTCTTTCATTCTCAGAAAACTCTCTTTTTGCATTTCAACCCACTGACCCTGTCTTTCTACCCTTGTTTCATTCCTCCTCTGTAATGAATCGACCCCAGGTGACTATGAATCTAATATATCTCCCACTTTTCTCTGAGCATCTTGCTGACACAGTGCGGCGACATCTTTCCTGGCAGCGCATCAATTAGGCGGAGCTTCATTCTTCTCTCCAAATCTGGACAACCTTTTGGGCGTGTTTTTGCGATAACACACAACACACTCACCACCGGCTTTTGTACACAAACACATACAGAAACACTGCTCTACTCTATAGAAAACCAGTATGTCCCAGTACAGTATATCCTTCAGTTTCTTGGCTAACCCCGCTGCCTTCCCACCTGTCCCTGCACTCTGAGCCTCTGATTGGCTGAACACTCCTCAAGCATGTGCACAGGTGTAGATGGAATGCAGGGCAAACATCATTTTCTGATGCCGAAGTCTGGCTTTTTTTAGACCTGACAGCCCTTATGGGCTGTTCAGTGGCTCCACGGGCACAGCGGAGGTCAAGGCACCAGGCAAAAGATCAGCGAGTGTCATTATTTACAAAGCCTTAGGCTGTTTACTCTTTGTGACGCAGCTTATTAGTGTTGCTCCTTATTCACGCGTAATCACACACACACACACACACACACTGCTCAGCCAGAGTACAAATGTACTTGTGGTCGATCCAGACATATGCAAACACACACCGAGCGGTAAGCTCAGACACAGGCTCCTCCTCGCCCCCGCCTGACAGCCCAGTTTGTGTGAGGCAGTCTGGAGCTGCCAGGCGGGGAGTTAAATGACTCCAGGATTTCGCCTGACGTCAGGTAGAAACTCCCACCGGTCAGCAGATCCTGCTCGCACATGTCAAATCGCCTTGTTAACCAGCCGCCCGTGCGCCTGCCTGCCTGCGCTCGTGCACGCGCGCCTTGCCAGCCTGTAATGCGTCCGTGCGCACGCTGGCGTTGTGAATGGAGCAGTCGGGTGATTTGTGGAACAAGCAAAGCGAGGAGCACTCAGGGGCAAACACAGGTGAAAAGCTGAATTAAAAATAACACACGACTGCAGGCAGCCGGCCGACTTGACCTCAAACTGAATTACGAAAGTACATTTTTACACTCAGCAGTTAGTTATGGGTGAGCCACAGTCTTGGGCCTCTTGTGAAGCGGAGTATTAGAGGGCACACATTTTTCTATACAGTGCAGCTGATCTAGAGCATGTTTACTCAGGGAAAACTCACATAACACAAGTCCTCACACGAAATCTATACAGTAATATTCAAATCACCATATTATGCCTTAATGCGCTGCTGACTAATTATCGTTTCCCCACATTCATGCCAACCAGTAACAAGCTTCTAGAGATGCTTGATTAGACAGATGGAGTCAAATCCATCACTAAGCAGATGGCATAAAATTGTTTATAGTTGCAGTCAGTGAAATCACCCACAGATACAAGAAGGCCATCTGTGTGCATGTGAGGTTTCCAACATCAACCCAGCTTTTCTTTTGTCTTTCATTATCAGAAACAGTGATGTAACAATCCCCACTGGTGTTTTTGTGGACACCTACAGTACATGTACAGTAGCAGCCCCCATTGTAACGTGGACAGTACAGTCCAGGGGGTGAGGGATTTTTATTGTTGGGCTGAGATTTGGGAACAAGCCAACAGCTTTAATTTAATAGCCAGTGATTCAGAAAACAGAAGGAGGCCTGTAAATTGTGTTTACAGTTGACAGTTCGGGTCAAGGTCGAGGACTGCGTAATTAATGAGCAAATTATTCTGGAGATTTAAAGGTATTATACGGTCTTCAGCAGATCGAGTTTGCTCAGTTTTGAGTGAGCTGTTCAATTAGTTTGAGCTCTGCTGGGGCTCAGCTTCCAAGTTGGCTTAAAAGTAAAGACCTTCAAAAGGAGAGAACCGGACACTAAGTAAGTGGACGATTAACCGAGTTTGTTCTAATTAATTTCAGTCAGAGAGAAGAAGGATGCTGTGCATGAGTAGCCTCATGTATCTTCATCCAGATTATAACCTGCAGCAGCGCTGGCCGATCTTTCTTCCCTTGTCAGCAGTTCAAAGATGAAAGTGTACCAGCAATCACATTCAACCCTCAGTTCTTAGGCCGAGCTGCAGCATCAGACACAAAGCAAGTACATTGTGTTTGCCTTCTCAAAGTAAAGTGATCCCACCAATATGAGCTCCACTAACCCCGGAAGACCGGGACTGTGCTTTGAATTGCAAATGCTCTCCAAGTGCTGCTTTTGTTTTGGTCAGCTGTGTGTTTGCATATAGAGAATATTCAGCGTGATGAAGTGTCCCGGCTCCCTTTGATGCCCCTCCTGCGTGAGCGGATGATTGACTGTTATGAGACAGTTTGCCCCCGTGCTGAAGTAGAGACAGGGAAAGAGCAATATCCTGCAGCATCGGGTCCACCATATGGCCATGTGATCCTTCAGCTCGGCCCAATCTGCTGAACCTGCGGGAGCTCGGCTGTGCTCACTGCGTGCTTCATTTCCAGCGCCTCGGTATCAGCGAGTCAGCGGGCCGAGGCGCTGCCGCCGAGCTTTCATGCGGCACATCTAGGCCCAGATCTTGTAGCGGGATTATGCAGAAATACCAGGATGAGAACCTAAAGGAGCAGCTGGACAAATTAGAGAGCGACATCTCTCTCACGCCTGTCACTGTTAGCGTAGCTTAGCTTCTGGCATCTGCTGCCTAGAAATCAGCAGTTTATTCTCCCTCGCGCTCGTCTCATTTGCTGCGCAGGTCACGGCGGCTCCGATCTGGACCCTCTCCTCCTCAGTCTGACACGACTCCCTTGATTTCCAGCCGGGCCGCGGCCAACGCCGGCATGCCAACCGCTGATAATGCTTAATTGAATCCTCGCAGCAAATGGTCCCCGGTCTCTGCTGAATATGAAGGGTCCAGGTGTTCATTACTGACAAATTCAAACGATGACCCGTTTCATGACGGGAAAGGTGAGGAGAATGAGCCCGCTAGCACACAAGTGGTGTTCTGTCCTGATTCGAGTTGCAATTAATTTGAGCTCTTGAGCCGCGTTCTTATTCGGTCAAAGCAGATAAAGCCTCGTACACTTATTCAGACTTTAATCCACGTGGGAGTCCGCCGGTGGATTGAAGTCTCCTACACACACACACACACACACACGTGTTTACGGAGACAGGAGGTTTCTCATTATCCCAGGTGAGGCGCCCCCCCCCCCCCCCCCCCCCTCTTGCTTGCACCCTTTGTTTTGTGCTAGATTTTCATTATTAATTCATTGAATCACATCAGAGGGGAGAATGGGGAAGAGTGTCACACTGTGTCCTCATTAGCTATTATCAGGAACATGAGCTGAGACTAAACACGGGCTTATTGCGATCACAGACGCAGCCTGGGCTGAATAGGCATCCTGAGATCCCGCACACCTACACAGGATGCGCTGTGTATGGATTACATGATAATAGGCTGCAGCGATGCAGAGTGTCTCCCCAGGGAGCGAGCTACCTGCACGCACCGCACAGCGCACAGTCTCCCGTGGGTTGCAGCACTCGCATGTCAGAGACAACAATCACTTTGATTCCCTCTGCCTGTCGCCGTCGTTGAAGTAAATGTTCTCAGTGAGCGCCTTTAAAATGTAACGCGGCTCAATTGCGCTGTAATAAATACTCTACTGCAGCGGCAGCGTGTTTAGCCTTGATTCCGCTCCGCGGTCAGATTGCGACGGCGGCGTTTGCGTCGCTCTGTGGACATTTTAATTAAATGTGTTGTCTGTTGAGGAGTCGGTTCATGGGCGAAACCTACAGGAATATATTTCCATGCATTACCGTGTTTACCTGTGTGTTTGTTTTCATATGGAGCCGTCTGTCAGGAACCGTGCTATTATGCTAAATATACGGATGAGCGGAGGCTGCTACAGTAGCTGGAGGAGTCCGTGAATGGATGCACCGTGGCGTCTACTGCTGTGACTACATCCAGGCCCATTGATTTTATAGCAGAGGTAGACGTGACGGGTAAATACATCCCGCTCAGTCAGGCATGAAAGAAAAGAGCAGGGAGGGAAATGCCTCCGTGTGCGTGTGTGCGTGGGGACAGCGATGCGGCGAGCGTTACTGTCTGAATCCTGCATTAGTGGGATGCTGTTGGATCACTGGGAATCCGGCCTCCTCCGTCCTCTTGCTGCTGCTCCGCGAGCTCTTCCTCCTGATTAACTGTGATACGTTTGCACAAATCGCCACTGTAGCGGACAGCCTTCCTGCATAACATTACAGTTGGCGACCTTTTCATTAATAGGCAAATTATGCAGCGCTTCCGCTAAGCCAGAGTGGGGCCCAAGGCAGCGGCACTGTGGTCAGCGGACAGATAATCTCTTCCAGTAATGTTGTTGTCGTCTTCACTTGGACGAAAATTAATCTGCATTTTGTGCAAACACACAAAGGGGGGATGCGTGGCTCACATGATGCTCATCGGTGACGAGCAGCGAATTTGTGGCTCTTCCTCTCAGTAGAGGCGAAAGTAATGATATGGAAAAACTCAACAGCCTAATGTACTGTAGTTGTCTTAATTTTTCAGTTTAGCTACTGTATGAGTCACACATTTCCTTTCTCTTCCACATCCGTTCTTTGTCTCTCAAACCCAGACGCACACACACACAGTTTGTGTATGAGTCATTACTCTTCTGTTCTCCAGTTTGAATTCTGAGTTCAGGGAGTGGGAGAGCACGAAAGCACGTCATCGCTCGACTAAAACCGCTCACTCATTCTTTTCATTTAACACATAAACAAGTTTTCAGGCGCTTCGTGTGTGATGTGCATAATGTAAATAATACTTAGAGACCCCACCACCGTACTCAAGCTGAGAGTCTGTGATAAACTGCTGCTTACATGAGGTCGGACCTGCAGGATTAACCGTCAGCTCCGTTTCACACAGATGCCATCCCCGGCCCTCATCCACTCTTTATCACTGAAACAGGTGGGCCTCAGCTACCACTGGGTCCACCCGAAGCACGGATGAATATTAATGTATCGATGTGTGTAATTAATGCTGGCATTCATCAACGCGTCGCTTCCAACGGCTTCCTGGAGTCAGACGTTCCACCCTCATACAGATAAGATAGTAAACTCAGTTATCCCCAATATTGATATTCATCTTTTCTACACAGAACAAGAAAGTTGCTCAACAAAAATCTTTATAGAATATATTAACTTAAGGTGCATTATACATTCCGCTGTGCCTGAAGGGCGGTTGTAGAAGGAAAAAGGAAAATGACTTAACTCCTCTGCCTCATTTTCTCTTACCTGTGGTTTCTAAAAGAAAAAAAAGTCCCTCTTTGAACCAAGGTCAAGCAAATTTCGACTAAACTGATTACTCACATAGTGGGGATAAAGCAGCAGTTTGCCCTATCGCCCGTGCCCTTCAGAAACGATGATCCACCGTTGCAGCTACACTGTCTAGTCGGTTGTAGTTGTGGCTGTAAATGTGTTTCCACGTGTGGAGGGAGTGAATGAAATTTAAATGGAGATTGGAACGCTATTAAAGAAAAAGTGTCAAAAACTCAGTGAACTGAATCAATGGTAAAAGAGAAACAATGTAAGAAGCTGCCGTGGGGTGAAAAGCTAAGAATTAACATCTAGATCATTTGTCATAAACACTGGACTGTTAGTATTGATCCATACGACCTTTTTTACAACAGCTTAATAGGTTTTGACAACAGCTTCACCATCAGAACCTCCCTAAACCCAGAGGTGTTAGCCGAGCGCTTTCCATTCATTTATATGGATGGATTCCCCATGTGGAATGCATTACAGTTGCAGGCTGTGGCAGTGAGTCATTGTTGTTTATCTCAGTAAACAAAAACCTTATTAATCACGTTAATCAAGTTGTCTGACAGAGTTCAATAGGTCCGCGGATACGGTGAGCGATCGAGCCGTCGCCGTGCGGAACAGCAGCTCTGCATATCATGCAGCAAAGCAGAATTTAGAAAAGGCCGTTAATGGAGTTTTGTTCCCAGGGATATGAGCAAAACCATTAACACACGGCGAGTGACAGCGGAGGCCTGAGAACTTAATGGACCACTATCGCACCAATTAATATCACAGAGGTTTCCCTTAGTGAGGGTTCCTTCTGATGGAAGCCACCAATTAATCTTCCATCTGATCGTAAAATGCCTGTTTTGGCCCCTTCAAAGTCATAACTTTCCATTTGTAATACTCTGAATGTCAACAACAAAGGAATTCCATTCATGTAACTCCTCCTTTATAGTTGCCCCGCAAACATCAGTCGATTACATGTGACTTTCTTTCCCCCACGTTAGAACCTGTGAAGTGTTCCCGGAGGCCACGGTGTTTCATGTGCGCGTGGACTTGCTTGGTGGGAGATGACTTGAGAAGGTCACAATCAACATGCGGCAACATGGACTCTGCAGTAGGATCGACTCCTCTGTCTGTGTCTCTCAGCCTCTCTCTCCTCAGTGAAACCACTGATACTGTCATGGGTAAGAGAAATATGTTTAACATGTGTTTAATAGTCTGTAGTAGATCATGCGCCACCTTGTGGCTGAAACCAGCAAAGCCGCGTTCATGGACTTGGTCAGACATGAAACACATCCTTGTTAACCCAACATGTAGAGTGAGTCTTTGCCTTTGTCCAACTGCCTCTGTGGGCTGCACTGCATAATGCCACAGAGACTTACCCCGTCTTGGTTCCACCTGGCTGACATCTCGGCTCCCTGCTGCTCGTTCCTTCCTTCGCTCGTAGTGTGAAATGAAAGCAAATGAAAGGATTACGAAGAGGCAACGCTCTGTGTACTGTACCTACTGGACTCAAACCATAGGATTTCATTTGACAGTTCACCCGCTATATTAGCGGTGCCTTATTCACTCAGTGGCGTCGTGCAGATTCATACTACAGCCCCAGTTAACTAGAGGAGCTGGTAGTGCTGGAGCAGAAGCCAGTGTTTGGTGAATGGCCATCCATGGGCCAAGTGAGTGAAAGAGCGAGAGAGAGAGAGGCGTGACTACCAGACATGACATTAAATATCCCCAGAAGCTGTTGAAGCACCCCTCTGTCAAAACCACTGCCTACTAAATATTCATGCAAGGGGAAACGTTGATATCGTCTCCCTCATCTTCATCAGTTTAACCAGAGTGGGGTTCTACATGCAGGCGCCTGCGAGGGTCTCACCGGTCTGATCTGCAGGTGTGTACTGCAGCACACAGGGAGGGAGCCGTGCACCCTATGAAACGAGAGTGCTCCGCGAATGTTGCAGAGAATGTTGGACACGACTGATTTGTGAGCGCTGGGAGGCTCCTTGTCGCACGCTGCCTGGATTGTCTTTTCCCCGGGGTCTTTGCACTCCATCAGATGCATATTACAGATATTCAACATTGAGGTGGATCCAGGCGGATGTCTGTATCCCGTTATTGATGTATTTAATCTATACCAGTAGCAGTTACAAGGACAAAGACGTAGTAACTAGCGGCGGATTATTAGAGGATAGTTCAGCTGAATGCATTTTCTGTCACAGTTATTACTCTGCTCCTTTTTTCTTGATTGGTTTCTGCTGCCTGCTTCTTTTTCTGACTTGTATTCTTTTTATTTTTCGGTCTACTTTCCAGTCTCTCTCCCTTTCATCGCCTCCCTTAGGGATAAACACGCCAGTAATTCGCCTCCCTCCGGGAACACAAACAAACTGACCAGTCACACATCATGTTCCCTGCACATTTTACAAAAGATCCCCCATCTCTGCTGGAGTAATTCATGCTGTGTGGCGTTCACTTACTGTGCAGCGTGTACTGTAGTATGTAGTTATACAGTACTGTACGTGGAAGTACATACTTCAGTCTGTCCACAGAAGCAGTAAATATGAATCAGGGAGCAAAACCACGAGCAAACAAGTGTAATCACCTGATGCCACTGCTAAATATTTGCATTAACTCTTAAAAGAAATGTTACAATCGAAATGAGGAAAACGATGCATCATTTGTCTCTTATTCAGGCTTTTGTCTGCTTTTTAACATGTATTCAGTATCTGGAGGGACCACTGCAGTAAACAAACTGCAGCCACAGGTGCTGAACGCCCGACAGTGTAATCGTCAATGAGCTTAATTGACTGAGAAGCTCTTCAGCAGCTGCTATTGCAATGAGAGCATAGTTCAGGCGTATTCGTCGTAATTCACCAACACAGGGTCCTGTCAGTGTTAACTGTTATGGGGGGGGCTAACGTGTGGTTCGCCTCCCAGACCGCTCATCTTTACAAAGTGCCTTGCTGGAGTCTGTTCTTATTAGTCACTCCGTATGGGCCCGGCCCTAAAAACCGCTGAGTCAGAAAGAGAAGGAGAGATGAGTTGATGCAGGTGGTACAAAGAAGTAAAGTTTATTTTGCTGACTGTTTATTACGAAGCAGTTTGAAGTTAAGTGGATCAGATCATCTTGCCTAGCAACAACATTCGTGGCAACATTTAAGCGTCTTACTGTGAAGATGTGTGTGGAGCGTTTGGATGCACTGTAACAACATTTGCTTGTGCAGAGGCAGCGTCGGGTCTGTGGATCTCACCCCGATGCAGTGGAAACGTGACTGCATCTATATTCATGAGGGGAAATCGAGAGGGAAACAATGAGTACAGGTTTAAGGAGTGGATGCTTGATCACGCATACACACACCTATGTCCCTCTTTGCATGCAAACTAGCATCAAACTGGTTGGCAGAGCAACACTGTGTAATTTAGTGGGAGGACAAAATGGGTTTTGATTACAGGCCTGTGGAAGAATAGTGGACCCTCCAATCCAGCACAGAGGAGACGCAGTTCATCCACTCGGCTCCTCAGGTCCTTTACTGGATAATGAGAGGCTGTCTGAACCAGTGGACCTTCACTCTGTGGACTGTTAACTTCCCACAACATGAAGCACGGCTGGCACAGAGCTTTCCAAATGAGGTCTGCAAGTCCCAAAGGCCCTTTAAGTCATCGCTGCATTCTGCCAACCAGCGGAGAAGTGCTTAACACTTGACTATTATTTTGCTCATTACAACTTAGAGAAGAGTCGTTATGGACATGGGTCACGGTGTGCTGAATGGAAAGCACTGCGATCGTCTCCTAAATCAGACTGTTTGTATTACCTGCATGTTATGAGGATGGATTATCAGTGCTACTAGTACACACAGACTGCGCTTCCTCCTGTTGGCGATGTGTTTCTAAAGGTTCTTGTTCTGACCACTGTGGACATTAGATCCTTCCAGGTTGTCCAGAATGACCTGAATGACTAAATACATCTAATTCCTAATAATACAAGAACCAGTAAAACACGCACAAGCCTTTCTCCTGATGCCTCTTTGACTGTTTGATTCTCAGGTGACTCTCTCCCTCTCTCTCTCTCTCTCTCTCTCTCTCTCTCTCTCCCTCTCTCTCTCTGTCTCTCTCTCGCTCTCCCGCTCTCTCTCTCTCTCTTTCTCGCTCTCTGTCTCTCTCTCTCTCTCTCGCTCTCCCGCTCTCTCTCTCTCTCTCTCGCTCTCTCTCTCTCTCTCTGTCTCTCTCTCTCTCTCTCTCTCTCTCTCGCTCTTCCGCTCTCTCTCTCTCTCTCGCTCTCCCGCTCTCTCTCTCTCTCTCTCTCTCTCTCTCTCTCGCTCAGGGAGCCGGAATGACAGATGAGAGGAAGGCCCAAGTTGTCAGAAGCTATTCTCTACACACATCTGTCAGCTAACCAGTCTTCAAAGGCACTGAGACGGAGAAAGATGGAAGTGTAGAGAATGCGTAAAGTGACAAGAAGTATGAAAATGTAGGAGAGGGAGCGATCAGACGCTACAATCGGGGAAGAAGGTAGAACGCGGCGGAGAGGATAACACGAGATGATATGCAAATGACGCGGCTGCGTGAAAATCTCAAAATTGCCTTTGTTACTCAATTTACCGCGAGACGTGAAAATCCGAGTTGGAACCGCGCAAGAGGCAGCGGCAGCGCATAACACAGGTGATATCCCTTCAAAGCGCCTCAGCGCCGGCCTGTCGGCGCCGAGATTAAGTGGCGCCGTTGGATCGGCCGTCACGTCAGCCGCTGACGTCCGCGTTCCGTCTGCTTGAGGTTTGTTTTAGCCGAAGGAGCGAATTGAAAAGCATTCCTCATCTCTGGCCGGTCACCAGACGACGAAATGAGGTTTTTGCCTGAACCCTAAATGAGAGATCTGTAGAAAGACAGCTTGACTTCTCAGGAGATTGTTTTCAGGAGGGTCGGTGATACTGGATCTACACTTTTTTTACTGTAGATGTTCAAGTTTCTGAAAAGAAGCCGTCGTCTGGGGGAAAATAAAGCGCGAGGTGCGATGACATTTCTACGAGTGCGTATTCTTCCAGCAGCAGTTGATTAGCACAGCTTTCTTTTATCACCTGTCACTTTACTTTAGTCTCCGCTCTCGCCGGTCCTTAGGATACGCTTCAGCCAAGAAATACAGATTGGAACCATTTTTCATCGCGACTGGGAATTGGGCGCCTAATAAGTGCTGCAGCGCTCCTGTGCCAGTATTGGCAGGTTAACATACAGCATATTAAACATGTAGCGGGCGCAGTCATCACTTCTCTGCTTACGGATGGAGAAACTAATTCAAACTGACGTCAGAGAAAACAGCTGCGTCGGCCGAGGGCTCTGCTACAGAGGAGATTCACAGTGTACAGTAAGGAGGTGGTTCGAGCCCTCTGGTTTGTCACAGAGCCCCCCCCCAACACACACACACACACACACACACACACACACACACCAGGATTGAAAATTAATTGTGGATAATGCAGAAGAAAGCACACGGTGGTTATTAACCTCTACACAGTATAAAACAAGAATGTGCTCCGCAACTTTCATGTAATCAGACAATTAATTATGCCGACGCTAAATGTGCCAAGCCGCTGATCCGCAGACTGATAAGCGCTGAATGCAGCGTGGAATGAGCATAAGTGCATTTTAGGTTCTTGTCAGTGCTTATGTGAACAACAAATGGGGCCTGTCAACAGTGGGTTGCTCATGCGCTACAGGCTGGAGCATTAACATCTTTATTGCTGTTGTGCTCCCTTGCAGTTTCAAGGCGTAAGCAGGTTATATTAAAACAGAGGGAACAGATCCGGGTTTGAAGTGGCACCATGATTCACAACCCCCCACCCCCCGCTCTAACACACACCTCCGTGGCCTCGGTCCGTGGAGGCCACAGCAGAATACTGTAATGCATTTAAAAAGTCTCTCCCTCTCGCTCTCTCTGTTCTGGCCTCAGCACTCAATTTCCCCTAGCAGCGTGTTGAGTTTGGATCAGATAACTGCCAGAAAGTGTGAAGAATCTAATGCATATCAAGCGAAGAGACATGCTGACACTCCCCGGTGACAGAAACATTGTGACTGTACTCCAAAAAAATACAAATCCAGGATAATGCTGAGAGGAGCAGAGTCAAAAATGGAGCGGTGAGCAGAAATGGAGCTATGGGAAGAAGAGGAAGATGAGGAGTGAGCGTCCTTTGATGTTCATGGCAAAATTGTCTTGAAATCCTTTCTTGTAACGCACGTTTTGGAAGAGCTGGTGCTTTATTGGTTTATATGTGATGCCACGTGTTGCTCTTAAGTGCAAAGGTTAGTTTGGCCTTAGCTCCATGTGAGTGGTTTATGGTAACAGCTGTGCTGCTTTAGAACAGGTTACATGTAACATGAGCTGATTGCATCCTAGAGCTGAAGGAGGCGGTGGTCATTCAGAAAAGCTAACACTGTAGGTACAGTATGTTCCATGCGTTTGGATCGAGAAGGTGTAGAATCCTGGAATACTGGCCCATCAGCTTGGTTATTTTAAATGGGTCATTTACACAAAACTAGAATCACCATGACAGGTCAGGACTTTGTCAGTGGGTCCTAAGGTCTGTCCAGTCAGTGCTGCTCAGAGGAAGCAACACCATGAGCAGCATCGTGATAACTAAGAGAGCTCGATATGATACATGGAAATTAATTTACACCATTTATCAGTAATGTTGTTCTGCTAATGTGTCTAATGCAATGGACTGGTAATTGAATCTGATGCTGCACAGCTGTCGGTGAGGGCAGTGTGGGAGAAATAAATGGCTAAGAAAGACTCTCCTACGTGTCTTTGGGACTAATTACATTAGCGGAATATTTCACTGCTTTATTTATAACTGTATTTAATTGTAATCTGTTGAATCTCATGTTTTTCTTTGATCATCTGCAGATCTCATAGAACAAAGAGCCACAACTTCACACCGTCAGGGTCACCTGAGACCTTTCCGATACAGAGAGGGCTGCATTGATTGAGCCGTGGTCCCGTCTCTGTCTGAATCAATGCAGACGTTCTTGACATTAAGCTGGTGCCTTTTTTACTGCCACTGTACAGACTGTGGGAACAAACGGACGGCCACAGACCGTCTGAAGCTTCACGTGTGCCAGCGAGCATCACGTCACAGCCTGTGTCATCCTACACACGCATGTTGGCCTGAGTCAAACATGTTCAGGTGCCTTGAAAAAGTAAGTCCTACTGTAAGTACAAGAACAAGCAGAGGGATATTTACCCAGTCAGCAGGGATGTTGAGCTGCATAGATTTGGTTCTGGCTTCTGTCGACGTCCACAGCACTATAAAATGTCAACCCAGTCTGTGGGGACACATTCAAACTAAAGGGCCCCACCGGTTCAGGCTTCCCCATAAATAAATAAAGAAACGCTGCTGTCAACGCTCAATAAGCCAAAGCAGCCTGGAAGGAGAGCTCTGCTCCTGGTGCTGTACTGAACCCCAGCTTTTCAGCAGACTCTCTGAGCGTTGGTTTGGCAGCCGTGGCCTCCGCGCTTGGCTTTGAAAGGCTGACGCGGAAGAGACGATCGCGCCGCGCGTGCGATCGCGTGTGAAACGCTGCCGTTTCCCCCCGCGATTCTTAACCACACGGAAAGTGTTGCGAGTCGGTGAGAACCTCTCAAAGGATTGGGCCCCAGTCATGCGAAAGGTGCAAAGCGCACACGCTCAGGCGCTCCCCACCGCCGGATCCTCACGCTCCGCTCTCACACAATGTCCCTCCTCCTCCCAGGCTGGTTACGGAGCAGGAAGTAGTAAATGGAGGTGTATTAGTGACAGAGCGCGACTTAATAATGGCTTATGACGAGATAAAAAGGCTTTTACCACCCGGCCCTGGCAGGGTGGTACAGTAAAAAGCAGGGTGGGATGGAGATGATGGAGAGGAGACACAATTCAACCTCCACACGCCTCTCATTACTGTATTTGGGCTCTGGCAGAAGTCCATCTTTCCCTCTGTGTCACAACCTGGAGAGAGGAAGTCGTGAGAGTGTTTAATTTCCCTCCTTCCTCCTTGTCTTGTCTATCAGATCTATATCGCCCCTGATTTACCTCCTTCCTGTCCTCATTTCTCCTTCAAAAGTAAAGAAGTGGACACGACAGCACAGTTAAATTATAAAATACTAAAAACATAAAAATGTAATATCTAAATTAACGCTTACCTTTAATTTTCCAACAGTGAGGTCACTCTTTCACCCTTATACATATTTTGAATTAACATTTTTTTGTTTTACTTTGAACTATTAAGAAATATGAATCCACTTTTCACCCCTTCCATGATTAAAATCTTAACTCTAATGAATATATTCAATCTCGAGCAGGTTCTGTCTACTGGTATGCACTGCACTGCGCCATTTCTGCTGAATTGGCAATAACGGGCTCCTACTCTTACCTCAGATTTAACTACAGCACCGCTACAGTAGGTTTCTGCTGGAATCAAATTTAATTAAGGGATGCAACGCAACTTGGGAGGACTTTAAACAGTCCTAGTCCAATGTGCCTTGTAGCTGTCAAAACTATTTGGTATGTAAATTGAAAATTTTGCTGAAGTGGCCACAAACCGAATCCTTATTTAAATGTGTGTTTCAAAGCTTTACCTCCTCCATCTCTGAGAGGGTTACACTTAAAACTCATTTTTAGATCATAAGCATATGAGGAGAGGAAAGAAATCAGGAGAATTTTAATCATGGATAGGAAAAAGAAAAATCAATTCTACAGCATATGGGCAGAACAAAAACAGGCTGCAGTGCTGGCGTTATTGGGCCGATACCAGTTCTATAGGCCGGACAAGATCAGGTTGGAAATCCCAAAGACTGAAGATTAATTTAGTTTTAGTTCAACTACCTTTCCTCTGGCTCACATTAACAGTGTGAATTAATGCAGCCACATATGCTCTATTTAACAAGGTCTAATTAATGTTCATTAAGACACATTCTTGTCCTTTATTTACATCGAGCCAACTAGAAAATCACCCCAATGACACACTGAGAAAGTTGGCAAGGTACAGTAGGAAGGATTGTGGAGACGTTGGGCACCATGGGATGAATCTACACCTTGATAATGGTTTGTTTACTACCATCACTACAAAGGTAAAAAAAATAATTCAGTAAAAGTCTCCTGTAAGATATCAGATGACGAATTTAATTCACAGCACCAGAAAGTTTCACAATCCTACAGTATGAAGCCAACACAGACCCATTCAGTACCAGGGTCAAGGCCAAACTGAAGGTAAAGGTTCACTCACTCATCCTCACACACATCACAGTATCCTGGACCCCTGGGCAGGTCGCCAGTCCACAAGTCCACAAGAGGAGCATAATTACTATAGGTGAATAGGATACTGCAAACTTACAGGAGGTGGAGATACCTGTATGAGGACAAAAGAGGAACACATGTAGGTCAGGGGTGGTTCATAGAGGAGCCTAGTGTATGCAGCAGGTCCCACAGCTACAGAGAAGCAGTAACTCCCGCCTGTTTTTAACCCTTCACGGCTGGCGGCCACCTGCAGCAGGTCTCTGATGCATGTGTGTGATGCATGTGTGTGATGCATGTGTGTGATGCGTGTGTGTGATGCATGTGTGTGATGCATGTGTGTGACGCATGTGTGTGATGCATGTGTGTGATGCATGTGTGTGATGCATGTGTGTGACGCATGTGTGTGATGCCTGTGTGTGTGTGATGCATGTGTGTGATGCATGTGTGTGACGCATGTGTGTGACGCATGTGTGTGATGCTTGTGTGTGATGCATGTGTGTGATGCCTGTGTGTGATGTGTGTGTGTGTGTGTGATGCATGTGTGTAATGCGTGTGTGTGTGTAATGCATGTGTGTGATGCATGTGTGTGATGCATGGGTGTGATGCATGTGTGTGTGTGATGCATGTGTGTGATGCATGTGTGTGTGTGATGCATGTGTGTGATGCATGCATGTGTGTGATGCATGTGTGTGATGCATGTGTGTGTGATGCATGTGTGTGTGATGCATGTGTGTGATGCATGTGTGTGTGATGCATGTGTGTGTGTGATGCATGTGTGTGATGCATGTGTGTGATGCATGCATGTGTGTGTGTGATGCATGTGTGTGATGCATGTGTGTGTGTGATGCATGTGTGTGATGCATGCATGTGTGTGTGTGATGCATGTGTGTGATGCATGTGTGTGTGTGATGCATGTGTGTGATGCATGTGTGTGATGCATGTGTGTGATGCATGTGTGTGTGTGATGCATGTGTGTGATGCATGCATGTGTGTGATGCATGTGTGTGATGCATGTGTGTGATGCATGTGTGTGATGCATGTGTGTGATGCATGTGTGTGTGATGCATGTGTGTGATGCATATGTGTGATGCATGTGTGTGCGTGATGCATGTGTGTGTGTGATGCATGTGTGTGATGCATGTGTGTGATGCATGTGTGTGATGCATGCTGCCGAGTCCTCAGGCGCAGGAACGCCGCGCTCCCGTCACATCCGCGGGCTGCGTCGCGTGGGAGAAGGTGCGTCCGCTGTGCCGGAGCGAGTGGGAGATGGAGCCTCGTTAACGGCTGCTCACGGACCAGACTTGGAGGGAGTTGTGAGCTGGAGCGACGCAGAGTGACTTCAAATCAGTTCATTTTAATTACGCTGGTAGCGCTTGGGTCCGTCTCCCGCTGCTTCTGGGTCTGCCGTCAGTGTTGTGGATGATTCTTCAGCCTCTGTCTCCCTTGGTTCTGTTCTGTCTGTCTGTCTGTTCTCCCGTTGCTGCCAGATTCCCTCACTAGCATGTGTCCCCTCGGCCCGAGGACCAGCGTGCTCCAGCCCTGGCACCGCCTCTGACGGCCGTCATGCCAGCGAGGCCCGTGTGACTGGCAGCGCACAGAGTGGGCCGCTCCAAGTCCATCACTGCGAGGGGTGCGAGCCCAATCAGCTACACGACTACAAACTCACCAGGGTGTGAGGCGAATGCGGCTTTTGTGCTTTTTGCTGTTTTCTCCTGGACGCAAACTCAGCCGCACAAAGCCCCGAATTCTCCCGCAGGAGCTCTTTCGCCCGCCCGAGCTCGACTCGGAGGATTTACAGTGCTGTCAGATGATAAATGCAACGTGACACTGATTGACAGGGGCTGACAATGTGACAGCAGGAATGACAGCGGTGGGAAATTGGATGCATTTAAAGGCGCGCGTGCATCTGTCAAAGCGCCACTTCAGATGGTTTTAATCATGGGCAGAGATGCTGCAGCCTAATGGCATTAAAAACACCTGGCCAGATGTGGAGTTTAACAAAATAAAGGCACGTGTCAACATGTGGTTGATTGGCAGGTGTTGCCTGAATAAACTACTGTACCCGACCTTCGTGATGGCAATAATGTGAAACTCAAGCTAAACATTTGTAGCACACGGCTTCATTTTCTAGTCCAGTGCAAAAGTACGGGAGTCGCGTGAAAAGGCCTAATGCATAATTCACCGCCATCTGTCCGCAGCACATGCCGTGTCATAAAAGCCGTCTTGTAGCCTCTTTCCTTCCTCTTGTCTCCGTCCTTGTTGTCTTTTATTCTGGTGTGACCCGCGTGCGCTCCGTCGTACGTCTTGCCTCCATACGGTTCTGTCTCGGGCCCGGACTCTTCTCTCTCTCGTCTCGTTCTTCTGTTCTCTGCCTACAGCACCTCCCTGGTTCTTCAGATGTGCTCGTCACAACGCGTGCCAGCAGCGGCAGCCGGTCTCAACTCATCAAGGCTATTGTCCTCGTCCTCTGTACGTGTGGGGAGGCCTCTGCCTCATCAGGGTTATTGTGGAGGCTGACAATCCGGCGGCGCCGTGAATCAGTTTCTTTTGTAGTCCTTCCAGAGTCAGAGGTTGCGCTGTGTGGGTGGTTAAGTGGCCGTCTATGTCTAGGTGTGTGTGGGTAGTGTCAGCGTGGCTAAGCCCGCTGTTTAGTCTTCTTCACGGTATTCGGTGAAGAGGTTCAGCCGCACGGGGGGAGGAGAGCAGGCGCGGAGCAGGGCTCGTTTAGAGGCCGGTTCTGTCTGCTGTTGTACTTGTAATTTCTTTAAGTAAACCCAGAAAGAGCTGTGCACCTGCAGCAGCGTGTGGAGCAACAAGAACATGGAGGGATGGGTGGAGTAGAGTGTGATTCACTACAGCTTCACGCCAATGAAGTTAACGTGAAAAATGGATTTAAAGACGATTTCCTTTAACACAGATGCAAGCGACTGAGGCGTTAAGCACATAGTCCGTATATACTGCACTGTGTGTTTGTGACGTTAAAGTTGGCTGGCTAAGAGGAGAGTTCGCCACTTGTGATCAGAAGCTGTGTTTACGCATACTGGACTCCTCGCAGACACCACGCTACCCCACAGACCCCGAGGGCTGTTCTTTAAGTCTGCTCGCCTCTGATGCACCCGCGGAACGCCATCATCTGCGCTGTTGTTCTGAAACTAAGCAAGAAACTGCAGAATAGAAATGTGTATGTTTCTGACTTTAAACCTCTGATAATATACGTTTCTGTGCTTACATACAGTAATAATAGACCCTCAACAACAATGCACAGGAGGGTTTGAGAGAATTACTTTCAATTATTTTTAGTAAATCACCAGCAAAATGGACACACGATGCACACACACACACTGCAGTATCTGGAATCTGGGTTAAGCAGGTTATTGGGCACTGCTGAGGTTTTCCTGCTGCTCCAGATGAATTCAAACCTGATTAGTCCTCGAGGGGGGAAAAAGAAAATCATTCAAATAACAGGTAACATTTCCCTTTTCAGTCAGGAAGGTTTCTAACCTTTTCACTCCCTCTCAGTGAAACCGGGGAAGACGTGTGGAGTGTAAATCAGCCTAATTAGTGACTTGTTGTATGTGTGATCCTAGTAGAGAACAGGTTTCACAGTGGACTTTAAGTGTGTTTGATTCAAATGCAGGCTTTGGTTAATAGATGGAGGGGAGAGTGGTTTGTGGTGTCGAAGAAAGAAACTACAGTAGTAACACACAAAGAGTTTTTCTCACAGCTAAACCTGTTTGTATGATTGTGAAAGTGGCCCCGTTGCACCAATCACATGTGAGCTCCCTGTGGACCCTGCTGAAACAGAGCTGAACATGAAATGAACCTGGGAGTGAAGGGACACACAACTTTAGAGGCTTACAGCCGAGGTTAGCGCAGCCTTTGCGTGCACCTTGTTAACGCTCAGCAACGTAGACAGCCAAAAAAAGCAGCCAGTGCCAAACGAGCCATTATCAGACACTCCTACAGCACAGCACAGGTGTGGCCAATCGCCGCCCAGCCACGTTTCTGGCTCGCAACATGGGGGAGCTCAGCAGCTTTAAAAGGCCCAAAGGACGGGGGAAGTAGCTCCATGCTAACGCTAACGGCACCTACGGAGGCTAGAGTTAGTTAAATGTCTAAATGAACAACAGAGCCACCACCAGCCTGCACGCCGTCAGTCCCAGCGCCCTGAACTCCCCGCAGAGCCAATGTTTCCTAATGCAGGAGGCGCCGTTGGGCTGGACTCTGTGCCGTTTTGAGGCAGCGCTTCGTTACCTGAAGGCAAAACAAAGGGTAAAACATGCAAGCAGTGGTTTGTGGTGACAAAATTCATTAAGGGTGTTTAAGTACTGTAAAAATGGAGCGTTAATGATTGCAGCGAATCAAAATGACCTCTTGTTGAGGGAGTTTGTGTCCTGAGGCTGTTGCGTTGGTGAGAAAATACTTTTACAAATTCTCTGATTCATGGCAATAATCCTATGTTTTATTATTGGCGTAAGTGAAATGATCATTTCTACAAGTGAGAATTGTTTTTCCTCCAAGCACTAATTCATTTCATTACTTTATCTGATCATGTTCCAATTCAATTTTATCCCAGTTAATCACTCTTGTTTGTGATTATTTGTCTTTTTGATCTCTGTCTGGCTCCGAACCCAGCAATTCAGAGCAGAGGAGGCCTGGGAAAAGCCTGCGCAGAAGGATTCATCTCTCCAATCCCCAAGCCTCACTTTTTATTAGCGGCTCCTTAGAAGCATGTTTAATGTGCTCCTCCAAATGGAGAATTGCCCCTGTAGATCACCACCACGCTACTCTTTGTCTCGCTCGGACCAATGGTGGTTTGTCTGTTTTCATTAGGTCGGTGTTGGGGCCGTATATCTCTGCATGTCTCAAAGTAAAAGAGACAGATGGCTGAGTTGTTCTAGATGGGAGGAAGATAGCAGGGGTCAGGGAAGCGCTCAGACCACACATTGAGACGGTACGATTCCCGTCCTTGAACTCTTATTATCGCTCCTCCATTAGTTTTCTTATGGGATGATGTAAGGCTTTTACTTCGACGTGGTTGGTGCTGTAAATTATTAAGCAGGCTGCTGCAATTAACTCTGTAGAAGCCAAAGTAATCTGTGGTCAGCCTGTCGGTCTTCTCCAGTATCCACGGGACGGACTGGCACCAGAAACGAGTCCCAGATAAGATGTGGTGTTACAGTCGCTCTGACGCTGTCACACGGGTCCCTGGAGAATGAACTCAGCCAGTAGTCAGTTAAAATGTCTGAACAAAACATCTGATCACACCGCTGATGGTTCCAATATGAGTCGCAGTGCCTTGATCTAATTTACTGGGCTTGACAAAATGTTCACATAGTTTGAACAGAGTTCATTGCAGAGCTGCTGTACTGTATTAGATTGCATTGGACAGCAGAGGTACATTATACATACTGGAGATTTAATATGTCGTCTGCACGGGAACAGATGCACATATGGTCACACTGAGGAGAGGGTCAGATAGACAGAGCCTGAGCTGTGCAGGGTTCTGTAGGTTTAGCTTCAAGGCCCAGGCTGGACATGTGTTGGTTTAAGACTGAAGAGGCGACTGGTATGAGGAAGATGAAGGAGGGGAGCAGCAGATGAGAGACCACTGAAAGACTCTAGTCATCTACACTTAATCCCATTCTGCTATTATAACGTAGCTTCCTATTTTTCTGAGCGTGTGAGGAATGACATGAAGAAAATGTTCATAGCTGACTCAACACAGCTTGTGATTGGTCAATTGGTCACAGGGAGAGAGCTGCACAGAGTGGGAGGGAGCGGAGGGACAACTAGTAAAAACTTAAAAACAACAGTCCCAGTTTAGGGAAAAGAGCAGGCCTGATCCTCACAGAGCTAGGAGCCAGGAAGCTGGGATAAGTGTAGCCCTGGGCACGCTTAGCATGCAGCTCAAACACAGGGAGATCCAGAGTCACTGACGGCAACAAACACACACTCAGCCATAACACCTGCAGCACACGCTAAGAGAGGGAGGAGCTAAACCAGAGGCCAGAACAGAGACGTCAGCGATGGGAGAGAATGAGAACAGGAGCTCACACATGCATGAATCAACATGAAGACGCGGGTCTGGACCGAGTGGGCATCTACGTCCTGCTCACACACGTCGCTGGATGTTTAAAGTACATGTGTTCTATACAGCTTTACAGTGTCAACACACAGTACTTTTAACTCAACGCAGCTCAGGAGCACGGCTTTGCCTTTATTACCATTCTCCCCCATCAGTCATCGCAGGACGACTGTCACGGGGCTAAATTACTGCTTTACATTCAAAAGGCTGTACATCAGAATATTCATTTAATGTGATAATGAGGAACACCTTCCAGCGTGTGTGCGGCGGTTGGGAGTCCCCTGTAGTGCGGCTGTAAAGTTGTTGTGTATTCGTGTCTGAACTGGCTCCAGACCTCAGTATGTCCAATGCCTGCATCAATTTCCCTTTAACACACTTCTCTCCGTTGGACTATAGGCCCACTCTGATATGCAGAATGAATATTACACCTACATTAGACCGAGCCCTCGCTTTCAAATTAATGTCACAGTGTCAGGCCTGATTTCTGTCTGTGCTTGCCACAGAAAATTGAAGTGGTATTAGTCCCTGAGTGACCCACGCTTTTGTAAGGCGCACTCACACACACACTGTGGACGTCTGAAGCGGTGCAGATACATAAACGCCTGTGGTTTTCTTACTCTTGCGGCACTGGGAGGATGAGTGAGGGGAGCTGTGCACAGGGGGGGCATTTTGACCTTTGTTGGGTGGTAACGGGGAACAGACTGTGTTGGTGAGCAGCCAAAAGCGTCTCATTCAAAGCGCAGGCGGGAGGGTGAGCTGGTGGAGCATGAAACACGTCAGACATGAATAGAGCTAATGCTGCTCTAACAGTGGTTTTTGTCTTGGTGGCACCAAAGTGCGTTTGAAAGAGTGATGTGAGGAAGCGCAGCTTTTATAGTCGGCCGTCTTAGGGGCTCATTGATTTATTGGACAGAACCAGCTCCATCACAGCATCCGAGTTTCGCGTTCAGTCCAGGTCCAGCAGAGACTTTTCAGGAACTAAAGGCAAATACTTACAGTGAAGTGCCGCAATGACACCGGGAGCACCTCAAGTCCCCAGAGCTTTGACAAACGGTGCTTCAAGCAGCAGATCCTGGTGAGGCTGCACACGTCCTGGCTTTTATTCATGCCGCCCTCCGCCTTCCACCGCGCGTTCGCGTCGCCCGCCATTTCTGTGAATTGAGGGCAACATTTATGAAATTATAGGTCAGCCCCCGAAAATAGGCCGCGTGTTTGTTTTGCAGCGTAAGATCTGGATCTGAGAGTAAGTCTCCGACGGCCGGAGCGGCGACGAGCGAGTCCGGCTCCACTGAAGCATGTTTTCACCAGGCTGTTTGAAAAGGTTCAAATGTCCTGAAATGGTTCTCGCTGCTCCAAAGCTTTTTGATGTCACTCCAAGTGTCATTTGCTCATAATTATTTCTGTTTTTTTATTAGCGAGCCGTGTGAAAGCGCACGATCACAGCGCCACAGTAATCTCAGCCATTAGAAGTGACATTTTAAAGCCGAGCGAAAGGCACCGCTATTTCGTACGGACTAATTGAAAGTGCTCTGCTGAACTGCAGCACCCTCACGGTTTATTTTCCCCTCTACTCACTCCGTCCTCCTTCCTTCATTGTGTTGCTGATGCTATTTTTTTCCCCATATTTCCCTGTTTATGCCTCGTGCGCTTTTACTGCGAGGAGAGGGCCTTCTTTTTAGGAAGAGGGGCTGAGGGCGCGCAAACACAACAGCCTTAAAAGAAGCAGCTCACAGAGCTGGATGATGGAGCAGGTATCCCTTAAAAGCCGTGCTAAAAAGCACTCCAGCAGACAAAACACTTTCGTCCAATTTCACATCAGTCACGACATCAAACAAACTACTCCCTCGCCGCATTGTAGTTCGCAGAACAGGTCTGCATACACAAGCGCTGCATTGTGTTACGCCAGATGTACAGTATGTGGGTAGGATCGTACTAAGTGTAGGTCAAAATGAGCTTTTTCTACTACACAAAGTGCCTCTTATGCTGAATATACTGCATGCGTGATGGTCGGATGAGTGTTTTCCAGACTGGATCGGTAGTCGTGGAGCAGCCCGTCTGCACGACCGGGCTCTTATCTAATGTCCTCATACTGTATGCTGAGTGGGAATCCTTCATCCTCCAAGTAAAGTGAATACCAATGTACGGTAGTAGTGGTCAACTCTGCCGTCAACTCCCTTGTTTGTTGTGCAGGAACTTTATTCTCTTTATTCTTTGCATGGTTTGGGCGTCAGTCGGAAGGAAAATGAGGGAATTTCAACAGAAGGCCCAGATTTCAAATACAGTAGATGCGACCTTTTGGACTGAACTGACTTCCATTTTATTTTGGGCAGTAGACTGGCGACCTCACTGCTGCTCCAGACCTGACTCACAGGTGGGAGAGTTGGTTCAACGCTGCAGAACGCGGGCTAGAGAGCCGAGCTGCCCGGTCAGGCCACCTCCTGCAGCAGATTGGATGCTGGTATTATGTTTTTAGCTCTGAAGAGCTGTGACGTCTTTGCACATTTTCCCTGTGACCTGGAGGTGATGAAGCAGGGGTTACGTGTGCGACAGAGAGTCCGTGATGAATGTCAGGGTGGGAATAAAGGGAGATATGACGAAAGAGTATAGAGGAGTTCTGATTAACTTCCACACACAGCACATCCACACATGAACCATATAAGTGGAACCACACTAGCTCCTTTTGCACGTTGCCTCCTCATCCTCATGCTCCTCTTCCTCTCCTGTCTGTTTTCTCCACTCCCATGAAACATTCAGCGAGGCCAAATGCAGACTGTCATCCTGCTGTATATTTGTTAAAATAGATCCGGCCTCTGCCGGAATCTATGAATAAGTCATTAAAGTGACAACGGCTCAGACGGTTTGAAACCACACAAGCAAAATAATGAAATGTTTGTAGTTGTTACCAGATAAAAAAAATAAATGCACTTTAATGGGAATTCGCCATCCAGAATGAAGAAATACTCATGAGGGTAGAAATGGAAGAGGCTGTTGTTGTGGTACGATAAAACTAAATTTATTGTTAAACAGTGAAATATTAAAGACATGAGAGTTAATGTGATGAATGAAACATCTGTGTTAGAAGCCGCAAAGCCTCATTTTAGAGCGATGAGGGGACACTGTCTGAATATAAACCAGTTTTAAGACAGTGTATTTGGTGAATGCAAGGTAAATTATTTATCATGAACTTTCCCTTAAAAGGCTGAAAATCCGAACGCGAGGCAGCAACTTGCACTGAATAGACAACAAATCTAATAAGCAGTAAGTGCATCTGACTGTAGGTTGCGGTATTTTGCAGCGTAGTCAGACATGTTCCACTGCGGACAGAGTAGTGAACTGAATGGCACAGTAATTAATTGGTTTAGGATCGGTTGCAACAGCCGGAGCATACGCTGAGCTGTATAATTGGTTTAGTGGTTTTGAAGGAGAAACAGGTTGAATGTGAATTCAGGAAACTCTACATTTACAGCATGATTGTGTGTCCTACTGCAGCTTGGAGTCTGGCAGTCAATAAAAGTGAACTAATCCAACACTGCAGTGTTTGGTTGAAAACCAGCTCACTAGGCAAACAGCAGGGGGTCTGCCATCAGTGGCAGTCTGGCTGAACCGTCATCAACACAGTCTGAGCTGAATCAGGAAGATGATGAACTGGCTGTGAGCACAATGATCCAAACCAATGGAAAGCGACTCATTTAAAGTAAAAAACCCTCAGGCCTCTGTGTTATTAATGCAGCTCAAATGCACAGTTTGACAATGGCCCTCGACTCAGGAGATCACGGTATCTACTGTATATGCCAGTCTCACCTCAAGGCTCCTGACGCGTGCCACATCCTGATTACTGTGAACGCCTCACTCAGCTGCAGCCCGGGGTTCGATTGCGAGCAGGGAGCGGCCCCCCACTACCTTCAGCGCTGATGTGTTAACATCTCGGGGCTGCAAACACGAGCTGGGTTTGTTTCCACTCGGCTCGTTTCTCTGGTTAAAGCGTGGAAAATTGTATCAGCAACAAATTTGGGACATTGTGCTGAGTAATGATGCCTGAAATGGGTGACAGTGTGCTTTAGTGGCGCGCCGTGGCCTGTGTGTGTGCTTCTTGGCGTGTGCCTCTGACTGATACTCCCTGACAAATAGAAAGTGCATTAGATGGGACAGTTTCCCACCTCTGGGTGACCTGAAGACAATTTCTTTTTGTGCTCCTAAGCTTTGGGGGGAGTTACAGGAGCTCAGTGTCATCACAGCGCTACTGGAAGCACTGCAAGTGTGAGAAAGAAGTATTTATAGCTTCTAATGAAAAGATTCTTTCTGTGGCTAATTTGATTTCTTTTGTACTACTTTGGTGCATGTGTTGGTAAATAAAGACGAACCTTTATTTCTCCCCGGAGGCAGCGCACTCCTTTTATCATAACCATCATCACATACGTAACACTTCCTGTGTCATACGTTAGCTTTATTTGCATCAGTGACTCCCAGACAAATGTTTAAACACAGATGGCAGCGTGTAAAGAATGGCTTTAATCAATTTCCAATTTCTGCATGCAAAGATGAGACATTTCAAGCTTCCCACTCCTGATATGTGCCACGGCTCCACTCGTCCGCCTTGTTCCGCGGGACAGAGTTACGTTAATTAAGTTTGGCGTCGCCTGCCAAGACGGTTGTCCACGACCTGCCAGGGGCCATGAATTTCCTGTTTGCTGCTCCTGACAACGCGGCGAGTGCATGCGTGTGGCGCGGGCACATTACCAGCACAGTGCAATGCCCCAGAACTGGCAGAAAGCACTGGTCATCACAGGCAGTGAGCTGTAATGTGAGGAGAGCGAAGTGAGCGGAGTTCATGGGAGAGGCAAGAGCCGCTATTACGCTGAGTGTTCTTTGATTTGGGAACATTTGGAAACATCTGGAAATAAACAGCGAACAAACATGTACACTGTACAGCACAAGCCTGTGAAAACACCAGCTGAAACACTTTTAATCGCAGAAGCAGAAGTAGTCAGCTGTCAGTCAAGTCGAGGAGTTTAGTCATGCGGCGAGAACCTAAAAACAGCAGCAGACGACATAGAACCTGACAGCGTGCGACCGGGTAACACTTAGTGGTTCTGATCAGCTTAAATAATGACATTACTGGGAGCGCTGGTACATAAAAAAAGTGCAGGAATAGTCTGGACCTGCACAGGGAAGAACGTAGCCACAGGATCTTCTGCACAATTTGCTCCTAATTGGCCTAAAAGTCATTTAGTGGCACTTTCTGATATTTGCAGACTTTCTGGAATATTGGTTCAAATATCCCTGGTGGGTTTATGTATGTGTATGTACTGTATGTGCTCCTGCTAATAACACATATGATCACACAGTGTTCTAGGAGTGTGGAGCTCAGCAGGCAAAAGACCAGCCGGCCTGATTTGATGTGATGGACGACTGACAGGCCTCCAGTTAGAGTGACGTGCCTTCCAGGTCTGTGCATGAGGGTTTCCATACTGTCCATACCTCTGCATCCATACTGTGTGTACATGTAGTGTAGGCTGCAATATTTTTGTTTATGTACTGTATATATGTATCATGATCATGTGAACATGTTAAAGTGCTTCATGCCTTTTCTTTGTCATCGCCTGCTGATGCTCGTCTCCCCTTTTCTCTCTGTATGCCTCCACTGACCACCCCCCCCTTCACCGTCTCTTCCTCATCCTCCTTTCTCTCCTCCATCTCCTCCTTCCTGCCACCACCAACCACCTCTCCGCCTCTCGCTCGTCCTCTCTGTGGCGCTCCCTCCGTACTGAACAGCGCTTATTGAGCTCAGGGAGCAATGACTCAGTGTGGATTCTCAGAATGTGTGTGTGTGTGTGTGTGCGTGCGTGCGTGCGTGCGTGCGGGCGGGCGTGCGTGCATGCGTGTGTAAAGGTCAGTGATGTCCCTCGGCTCCTGAGCGCTGAGGTTTATAAGAAAGAATTAATTTTGTGTTGTGGATTAGCAGTCAGCCTCAGTGTGAGTTCACGTGCGCCTCAAACACTAACAGCTCGTCTCTCGCTGCCTCTGCCTCATATGCGGCTCCAATTGATGACTTATTCCACCTCCACCAGCTGGAGGAAAAAATAATTAGCCCTAGATTGGTAATATTCTATATTATAACCAATTTATATGTTGACCTCAGTGATAAATGGCTCCTAGGCCGAGCGCAGCTGGAAATGAGCAACAGCAAAATGCTCTCAGTGTGCTGACATTTAAGTTCAGGGAGATTCTGCACTAGCGCTGCACTTTGTACCAGGTTGGCAGATACAGACTAATAACAGGGACTGTTAACAATACAAAACCTTTTGAAGTGAATAGAGTCAATGTTTTATGTGTTTATAATCCACCTTACCTAGTTTTCTGCATTAACTAGCCATAAAATATGATATGAAGCCAAACTTAAGACCCAAGTAGATGCAAATACTGTACAAGTAAGTCATGATAAAAGACTATATTAATTCTTAATTAAATTGACCTATTAAACCTTAAAGACCTGGTGGAAAAATAAATGAACCCTTGGACATAATAACTAGTTGCATCTCCTTCAGCAGCTATAACCTTGAGCGAGTAGCAGTGCACCAGCTCCACCACATCCTTGAGGGGCCTGGTGTGAATGGCTCTCCAGAGGCTGCTGCCCTGCATCTACGTTAGGTTAAGGACTGGGATCTCAGCGGGGCTCACTCACTAAGGTGGGTTTCCTTTGTTCAAAGCAATGCAGTGCTAGATTAGGGTCAGCGTCCAGCTGCTTCATTCCACTTGTGAGCTTCAAGCTTCCAAAAGACGCACGGATGCACCCCTGCAGGACGCTCGCACCAGCTGAGGCCTCTGAACCCTGAAGCTTCTGTGGTTTATGGGGAAGAGCGCTGCAGTTCTCACCAACACTGATTCTTGATACATTTTTCTAATATATCCTCTTGTGATAATACAAATCAACATACAGTCCCTGGCACTTCACTTTGGGAGACTGATAGCTCACAGATACACAGATTGTACAGATTAACATAAATTAGAAGCACATTAAAAATGCAGTTTAATTCCCACATGTTCAATCAACTTTGTTTTGTTTTGGTTATGCTTTTAATTGTATTCATTTCCTTAAATTGATTACTAGTGCATCATGTGTCGGTTTAGATATTTTAGATAGAAGAACATCTACTATGTAAATACAGTAAATACTTTTGTGCTTATCACTCTATACCTGTCGTGTCAGACATTTCTTAATTTCAATTAAAAGCATTTACAGCAGCGATATTGTAAAATAAAAACATGAAACAGCAGGAGAAAGCGAGCGAGTGAAGGGAAGGAGCGCTAGAAGTTTGCAGGGGAGGATGAAAAAGGAATAATGCAAGGAACCAACAAAGAAAGATAGCAAGAATTAAAAACTGAAGATCACATAAAATATTGAAGGCAGATGAAACAATGGGAGATTGACGAGAACAACAAGGAGAAAATGATACGTATGAAGAAAGACAGGAAGTGTGAGTGGGAAGCTGAAACTAACACAAGGGAACTGTAAACACGTCGTGAAAACGCTGCATATTCCTTTGGGGTAATTGTCAAGATATGTAAATGTGGTTATCACAGCTACTGTACAGTAGCAGGCCTGAAAGACAGGGGTCAGGGAATATTTAGCAGAGTGCTTATCAAGTGGCGGACGGCTGCCTGTCACGCTCGGCTGGTGAACGCCTGCTCTCGTCCCTGCAGCCCGCGGAGGGGGACACAATGTTGTCATGTGCCAACATATTGCGCGCTGGCGCTCAAGTACAGGCACGGCTAATGCCGCGCCTTGATCCGGGAAGCAATATTATCCAGAGGGGAGGGACGAGTGGGAGCAACTGAGAGAAAGGAAGGGCAGTGGCGGCGATTGGGAAAAAGGCGGGGGGGAGAAAGTGTGAGAGGTTGGTTGGTGGAAGGAGAGGAGGTGAGAGACGGGGAGTTAAGAGAGGATGGAAGTGGGAAATAGAGGGAGAGATGAGTAGGACTGTGACAGTGTGCTGAATTATAAATGTGTTGAAAGCGAAGCATGGTCTCATACTCTGCCTGCAGTGTGGGTGGTTCATTGATGTGATCTGGCTACACACACACACACACACACACACACACACACACACACACACACACACACACACACACACACAGCTGTAATAAAACGAGTAGTAGGCGCTGAAATGGTTCCACGCCGGGTGTAAATGGTTATCATCTTATGTGAGTGCGGGGCTGTTTACCTCTGCGGCGGCTGCAGCGTGCGGTGACCGCAGTTTGCCTGACGCGCACAACAAAGGATGTGGAGTGGGAGCAGAGAAGTTACAGCAGCATTTGTCTGGAGAAATTTGATGTAACTGGAAGTAACTTGTGAAGGCCGTGAGTTAATTTTAGGGGCAGGCTGCTGAGACTTTAACTGAATTTAAACGTTTTGTCTACTGGAATTTGAATGTGCGGATTTTGAACAAATAAGTAGCGTCAGTGTGTTTTGACAGACGCCTGATTTTGCGGGTTCACCCCATACAACGACATCTAGTGACCGTCGGAGCAGCTTCACTAGAATCACTTTCAACGTCACGTCAAGGAGCCAAACAATGGCGCAAAGCTTTAAAATATCGGCAATGAAATATGAAAACCCCCCACACACAACACTAATAAACTTCTTTTTCTCTTAAATATTCAGCCCGCTGTCAGCTCATTTTGTTTGTGTGCTGGACAAGGCAGAGAAGTGTTCACGGCACAAATAATCCAGTAATAAGGAGGATCAAAACCAGCAGCTGTCATCTACTGTAGCTGCTGTAGCAGCACCTACAGGGGAGGTGTTCGTCTACACACTGGAAGCTACATCACAGGAAAACGACCTGGAGCTCTGAAGTTAGTTTTCCAGTGCCCATCCATCATCCGAAGCGCATTTCCTCCAACGGGTCAGGAGGGGAGATGGAGCCGATCCCACGTGTCAGTGGCCTGCAGGGGCAGCACGCAGTGAGAAACCACCAGAGCCACCAATTAACCCGGCGTAAGGCATGGGAACGCCGGGCACCTGGGGAGAAGCAGCCGCTCAAAGAACGGCACAGGGACCCAACTTTTATGTTTCCCTGTGTTTTGTCATAGAAGTAAAACACAGAAAACTGTAATAGCTTTATTTGCATCCACTTGCACATAAACCCTGTATTTCCTGTAGATGCAGTGATGTGATGTAATGCCTGTACTGTATATGCTGACATGTGCTTCTCTGTACTTACCTTTTAAATGTCTTTCCACTCCAAAGGTCATTAATGGGTTTAATGTTATTTTGAAGATTTGCAAAACATCTTAAATATTTGAACTCTTGATCAGACGCACATGAGTCAGTCTGTAATAGCATGTAGGACGGAGCAATGCAAATTATATACAACACCGGCTTTGACATTTGCGTCGGAGCCGTTCTTCCTCAGAAAAGTTTGTCACGGTGAAATGGATTTCTCCTCAGCTCCCGGTCAATTAGAGACGACGGGGGACGAGGAGGGAGAAGGGAAGCGAGATGAAAGGAAGTATGAAACGGAGACCGATGTGGACAGAGAGGGGCCGAAGAGAGGAGAGAGAGAGAGAGGAAGAGGGAGGGAGAGAGAGGCAGAAGGGGAGGAGGGAAAGATAAGGAAAAGTCAGGGAAGATGGGGAAGATAGAGCGGGAAGAGCAAACGTGAAAGAAAGAAGTTGGAGAATTTGAATAGAGGAGCTTAAGAACAAAACAAGTGAATGAGAGGATAAAAGTGTTTTGCTAGAGAGGTCAACCAATGTCTGTGTTTACGCCTTATTTAATCTGACCTAGACACCATTAATCACAGTGGGACCAAGATAATGGGAAGAAAAAGCAGACGGCAAAACTGAGGAGGAACTTTAATCTTAGTGCTAAGTCACGGCTACTAAAGGAGTGGGGTTGCCAGGTTTGTAACGCACCCACCCACACACACACACACAGGGCTGCCTTTGTGCAGCGTCTCCGGGGACTGTGGGGTAATTGGGCCTGGCTTGGTCCGGGGCTCCGTTGGAGGCTGGGGACGTCTCCTGGGCCGAAAGCGTGACTTTAGACAGAGGCGCGAAGCAGCGTGGCTAAGATGATCCACGAGGACGAGTGGGAGCTCCGACGCCAGCCACCAGCTGCAGGCCGCAGTTTTTAACGAGATTAGCAGCTTAGCCACGCGCTTGACTCTCAGGTTGTGATGCTGTAAACAGATTGCTCTCATGTACAGACGCGGACTAATGAAGTGCTTTCAGTGCTGGGAGCCGCGCTGAGCCGGGCTGAGCCTCAGATATAAATGACATGAACAATTCAAGTACGTCCGCATCAGAAATTTAATTCTTTCCTTCTTGGAAAGTGGCTGTTGGCACGCAAGGCATTCTGGGTAATGGTGTTATATGCACAGTTCATCACCCACCAACAGTCAAACTGCCCAACAAAACGAATAAATAAAAATCACACGTCTTCATATTCATTTGCAGGTTATAATTATAACCTATAATTTCTGTCATATAACTGAGTAATTGCTGGATTTTATTTACAGCACAAATGACACATTTCTCCTATTTTTTCTGGTTATTTCACTGACTTGAATCCACATTCCAAGGAAAATATGCGAACTGAAGGACAGACTAATGAGCGGTGGAGAAAAAAGCAGCACTTTTGGAGAATTTTGACAAAACCGATTATAATAAAAAAAAATCATCCATTGAAGTTCATTTCTATTAAATGTAGCATGGAATGACAGTGAAAAATAACCCACATCTGTTAATTAAACGCTGTCCTTTCACAGGCTGCTCCGTTGGCAGTGGGACCAAGTCATTAGGTTCATAATGAGAGAGAGAGGAGAGAAAGGTGAACTTCACTGTTGGACAGAAGTGGCG
>NC_040889.2:6630095-6647595 GCF_900634795.4 Betta splendens | reverse complement strand
GGAAATGCCAAAATGCTGACTACTGAGGAGAGAGCACACACGGCTGAAAATCTCCTATGTCAGACTGCAGAGCTGGCAGAAAGGAAAGGCTTTGTTGAGGACACACACACACACACACACACACACACACACACACACACACACACACACACACACACACACACACACCTCAGCAGCCTGTGTGGTGCAGAAACCAAAAAAACTGGAGCACAGCAGCAGAGTATAGCACGGGTATACTGTATACGTACGCACACACAGCCTGCGAGGCACTGTGGCGAGACTGGAGCACAGATGAGCTGTCAGACGGAGGAAAGAGAAAGTGAACAAAAGGAAACAGGAACACGGGCCGGCCGAAACAAAGGTAGAGACGGATGGAGGGGATGAAGGAGAAAGAGATGTTGGGAGAACGGAGGGAGAGCATGTGAGTCAGTGACCTGTGTGAGCAGAACCTTTACTGGACCTGCCCTCATAGACTTTACGTTAGAATTCTCACCTCTGACCTTAAAGCTCTGAGATCATTTCACCTTTAATAGAAAAATGAATTATTATAGCCACAAAGTGATTCCCTTCAAACCATTGATTGTCTGATTATTGTCATAAAAGTTCAAAGGAGCACTGAAAGGCAGTTACATATTACACACACACACGCAGTGTGTTTCAGCAGTGCACAGGTGAAGCCCCAGTGAAGCAAGGAAACACCTGAAGGAACATCAAATATTCATCACTTAGTGAGCGTGGTGCACATGTGCAGGGATGTATCAGCGCCCGTATCTCAGGGCATTGTTAACGTTGGCTCCAGCCTTCATATGTCGGTGTGTGTGTAGCTGTTGGATAGAAGCCTGGTGTGCGTGCGTGCGTGCGTGCGTGCGTGTGTGTGTGTGTGTGTGCGTGTGTGCGTGCGTGTGTCTGTGTGCGTATCTGTGTGTGTGTGTGTGTGTGTGTGTGTGTGTGTGTGTGTGTGTGTGTGTGTGTGTGTGTGTGTGTGCGTGTGTGTCAGGATCCACACAGTCATGGTGATACCCATCCAGGATGGTGTCCGCTTTCAGGGTGACGCGTTGACACACACCCACGTAACCTTGGCAACCGGCGATTGCTGCGGGTGCAGACGAAGCATGTTGTCGAGCGGCACAGTTCAGATCGCTCCCCTGAAGCGTCACACACACACACACACACACACGGAGCGCAGACATGAAACGCGCTCCTGTTCCAACATTTCCATCTTACAGTTTTGCCCCTTTAGCCCAGTTTTCCAACCTCCATTTTAATATTCAGTGAGCAGCATGTGACTGCCCCTCTGCCTCCCTCTATTTATCCCCTCTGATACATCCTCTAAAAATACTCCATCTGACCCACTCCTTCTCTTTTTTTCTTTCTCGCTCTCGCTCTTCCTCCCCTACTCCCACCCATCCGTCCCTCTCCTGCTCGCCGTGTGAGTGCTGGCTAGGGCCCAGCAGGTTCTCTAAGAGAGGTATGACACACCGCAGCAGCACACGCACAAAGACAGACACACACACAGACACACACGCGGCTGCGATATGAGGCAGACGGAGAAAATGCACGAACACACACGCATGCACACACACACACACACAGAGGCAGGTCATGCAGAGCCTGAGCTACTGCTGCTGAGCCTGTGGCACATCCATATTTGTTCTCAGCCTGTGATTAAAAATCCAGCAAATGATCAATATCAGTGTATTAACACACAGTTCTGACGGAGGAGTCCGCTCATCCTCCTACACGGCCCGGTCCAGCTGGTCCCGGCGCCACACTGGCAGGGTTTTCTGTTTCCAGCCCAACAAACATAAATTTGTCGGGACAACCGCTCCGAGGCCAAGTGTCCGCCGTACATTGTGGTTTCACACAACCTTAAAGTGAGGAAAATCACATTATGGTTTATGACCAGACGAGCCTTGGTCTGCAGCCTCCAACTCCACAGTGAGGCCGGTCCAGAGAGGCCGGTCCAGAGAGGCCGGTCCAGAGAGGCCGGTCCAGCCAGCTGACCAGCGGCCACCGTTCATCCACGTTCCACTCCGCTCCCTGGGCCTGTTTATAACTGCAAAGGTGTTTGCGCTATCATTATGGAACTTGGTATTCATGTCAGGATCTCTATTTTGAAAATGCATGAGACACTCTGTGCCTGAGAACAAGGACGTAGGTGTTGGCAGCCACAGGGGACGGTGCAGTTAACGGCTTTGTTTTCGCCCTTGATGAAGCAAAGGGATGTAAGTGAAAAGCCGGGAGCACGTTACAAAGACTCATCAGGATCCTCTGGTCAGTTTTGGAGTCAGCTTTTATAGTCTAAGGCAAAAAAGGCTTATTTCAAGTTATAGAAAAAACTGCTTTATTGTGTGCTTTTTTTTTAAGGGCCTGAGCTGGTGGAGCCACAGGTTCATCCAGGCTCCTGGTCCAACATCATGCTGAGTTATGGTAATGTATTTTTTGGCAGGAGGAGGTTTCAGCTTCTGACCTGAGCCGAACTAGAGAAAGTTCTAACTCCTAAGACTAAAAGACGAGCGGTGGCGCCGATGCTGTCGGGGCAGCTCTCCCTCTGGGCTATCCTCACCTGATCGCTGGTGCCTCCCCGCTCCTATCGCTCTCTCAGCATATGTTCCCCATCAGCTCTTCCTCCCTCGCTGCTTTGCTCTTTCTCAACCATTCTGACACACTCCACTGGTTTCTTCAAACGGCTCCCCTGTCATATTATCTATCTGTCTCACACACACACACACACACATACACACGCGCACACACACACAATATTAAGAGATGAGGCTGCAAGCTTACATTGTTTACATGCAGTGGCCACATATGTACAGGCATATGCTCCCCTCATGCAAATAAGCACTCGTACAGAGACGCTCTCTTTTTCTCTCTCTCTCACCCCCCCCTCTCTTTTCTTTCTCACACACACACACACACACACACACACACACACACACACACACACACACACACACACACACACACACACACACACACACACACACACACACACACACAGATGCTGGAGTCTCTGGGGATGCGAGGGGTCAACTGCAGGGCTGCTTAGGAGCAAAAAAAAAGCTACACTATTGGTGTCACATTTGATCGTTCTCACGCTTTCACACAGCAAATAAGCTAAACTAATACGTTCAGGACCATCAGCTGAGACCTAAAATATGTCGTCGAGTAACAAAACAAAGCCAGATGTGAGACGACAGCTTCAAAGTGATTATTTTGGTTCTTTATGAGAAGCACATGAGACAAACGCAGGGTTGTAACGTCTTTTTTTTCTTTCAAACACTTGACAGATTATTTGATCACCACTGTCATTTGAGGACACTACACCCACATCATAAAATATATATATATATATATATATGCCAATTTGTATACAATCTATTTAGGAAGATTTGCACTGTAACAACACATCTATAAAGTGAGTCAAGTGGCACATGGTCGTTTGAAGTGTGCGCTGAGATGGACTGTTATATAAGTCACACTGCCACAATCTGTGATCTCTGACTTGAGGTTTTGGCAGCAGTGTAGTAAAGTGCGCTCCAATAAAAGCGTGCGTGAAGTTAAAGGACAGATTCACGCGCATCTGTTGCGCATCGCTTCACAGCACGACACGGATGAAAGGGGGGAAAGTGTTTAAGTGACGTCGCGGCGAGAACTTGGCGACTGTGACGTTTTGGGCCGAATCTGGGGAGATTTCCACAGCAACTATAACGACGACCAAACTATTGAACGCTGGCTGTAAAACTGTGCGCTGCACGTGCGGGGAAAGGAGCGTCCCCAGTTGTTGTTCCTGTTTCCTGTGTGGTCCGCTCAAAGGGTTAAAGCCCAAAGTGAACTGAATTGTAAGAAGTTGGTTTCCAAGGGAAACTGTTCGCACCGTTCCAGCTGAGGCGGGTCGAACCAAGTGGCTCCGGAGAGGGGGGCGCGCGCGAGCGCGGACGATACCAACCGGCATTGCACCGCGCCGCCGGTGAAATATTTAAATACCGCGTTCACTGTGTGGACGCGATAATCAAAGTACCGCCGCCGAGGCTGTAGTTGGGCCTTTTCCCGTTTCGCGAGCGGAACCGGAGCGGCGGCGGCGCCCCCGCCGCGCGGCCGCGGTGCTGCGGCCGCTGCCAAGTCGGTTTGAAAAGAGCAGACAAAGGCTTTGAGCCCAGGACGCCCCTCTCTCTCTCTCCCTCTGCCTACAAAGCCAAGCTGGCTCTCTCTCCTCCGCTTCTTTCTCCCACAGAAATGTTTCTAATAGGCGGCGCGAAGAGTGTTGCTCCGATTTTGACTTTCTCGCACTGAAATGCACGACCGTTTGGATCCCCGCACGTCCGGGAGAGGAAGGCTTTTTGTGGGTTTAATACGAGGAAGCGTCGTCTGAGAGAGGGAGAGAGGGGGAAGGTTTGACGCTTTTTCCTCCTCTCCTCCTCCTTCCTTTCGCCCCCCTCTCCTCCTCTTTTTTGGCGGAGAGAGGGGCCGAGGCACGAAAAGACGCCTTTTTTTTGTTTTTTTTCCCCTTCTTTTTGATTTTTTAATGTATTTGAATTCTACTGCGCAACCGGATCGCATCACGTGGGGGAGAGTCAGAGAGTTGGATCGATTCTGCACAGTTCAATGTGAGAGAAGCAGAGAAGCAAACAACTCCTATTGCTTTTCCTACTTCTGTGGATCCGCGGACCGTTTTGCATGGTTGCGAGAGGAGAGGCTGCTTTGAATGTTTCCTCCTTCTTCAGCCCCGGAGGTGCGGAGTATTAATTTTTATATGCCTGGGCTTTGAAAAACAATGGAGACGCACATTTCGTGCCTCTTCCCGGAAATTTTGGCCATGATTTTCAGCTATCTGGATGTGAGGGACAAAGGCAGGGTGGCCCAAGTGTGCCTGGCGTGGAGGGACGCGTCCTACCACAAGTCTGTGTGGAGGGGGGTGGAAGCCAAGCTGCACCTCCGCCGGGCCAACCCCTCGCTGTTCCCCAGCCTCCAGGCCAGGGGCATCCGGAGGGTCCAGATCCTGTCCCTGCGCCGCAGCCTGAGCTACGTGATCCAGGGCATGCCCAACATCGAGTCCCTCAACCTGTCCGGCTGCTACAACCTCACCGACAACGGCCTCGGCCACGCGTTCGTGCAGGAGATCCCGTCGCTGAGGGTTCTCAACCTGAGCTTGTGCAAACAGATCACAGACTCCAGCCTGGGCAGGATAGCCCAGTACCTGAAGAACCTGGAGGTGCTGGAGCTCGGCGGCTGCAGCAACATCACCAACACCGGGCTGCTGCTGATAGCGTGGGGCCTCCACCGGCTCAAGAGCCTCAACCTGAGGTCCTGCAGGCACGTGTCGGACGTGGGCATCGGACACCTGGCGGGCATGACCCGCAGCGCGGCCGAGGGCTGCCTCAACCTGGAGTACCTGACCCTGCAGGACTGTCAGAAACTCACGGACCTGTCGCTCAAACACATTTCCAAGGGGCTGGCCAAGCTGCGGGTGCTGAACCTGAGCTTCTGTGGGGGCATCTCGGACGCGGGCATGATCCACCTCTCCCACATGGCCTCCCTGTGGAGCCTCAACCTGCGCTCGTGCGACAACATCAGCGACACGGGGACCATGCACCTGGCCATGGGCACGCTGAGGCTGTCCGGACTCGACGTCTCCTTCTGCGACAAGATAGGGGACCAGAGCCTGGCGTACATCGCCCAGGGGCTGTACCAGCTCAAGTCCCTGTCCCTGTGCTCGTGCCACATCTCGGACGACGGGATAAACCGCATGGTGAGGCAGATGCACGAGCTGAGGACCCTGAACATTGGACAGTGCGTGCGCATCACGGACAAAGGGCTGGAGCTCATAGCCGACCACCTGACCCAGCTGGCGGGCATCGACCTGTATGGATGTACCAAGATCACCAAGAGGGGACTGGAGAGGATCACACAGCTCCCCTGCCTTAAAGTGTTGAACCTGGGACTCTGGCAGATGACAGAGAGTGAGAAAGTGAGGTGATTGGGGATGTTCTGTCTTGTTTTGCTGTTCCTGTTTCTTTGGGATGGGGACAGAGGGGGACGTGCACACGGAGCATGAGAGGGGAGGTGGACGCTCGTGTCTTTTCTTATTTAAAAAGAGAGAAGCGCTTCACTTCCCCTCCTCTGTAACGCGTGCTTCTTCCATGTTTGAATGTGTTTATTTTTCTTTCTGCAGAATTTAAAATAGCGTTGGACATGACTTAATAGTCTGCCTGGTAGGAAGCAATTAAAACTTACATTTGTTATGAGCTCATGAAATCCCTGTTAGCTGTTATTTTAATCTCATATTGAGTTTTAATGTCTCGTAAATTCTGACACCGGACTGGAACAACTAAGCATATTGCTCACATGTAGTTAAAAAACCCGAGTGTCATTATCCTCTCGCTGGTAGAATATTCAGCTCCGTTCCGGCTGCGGACACTTGCTTCCAGAAAACTCTTGAAACGCGATGGAACCCGGATCCACGCAGAGTCCCCTTTTTCGTGTGAGGCTTTTAAACAAAAACTTGAGAATGAGACTTTTATTTTGACAGCGAGTGTGGATTTGAGACATTCTGGCTGAGACTAATCTTCGCTACAGCCATCACGCCTAAAAACATTTGGCTACCTCGTATGTGGTTGTTTTCAAAGGGTGTATACTGTTAAAAAAAAAAAAAGAAAGAGACGGGAAGCGAGAATGAGAGACTGGGAGAAATGTGCCTAAAGGGACTGTGTCTGCCCCCTCCCCCACCCCTCCATCCCCTCCCTCTATGAGCAGAGCTGGAGAAAGGAGACCAGGACACAATCTAACTACCTTTGTTAATTTACCCCAATAAACAGCAACTATTTCCCAGAGAGCGACAGAGAGAAGGGAGAAGCCAGCTGTCAAATCTAGTCAGAATCAAAGAGGACGACGCTTTATGCAAAATTACACAAACCTGCTTCTCTGCAAGAGCTTTTTGTTTGTTCCCTTTTCATTGTTACTGTTAAAGTTTTATAGAGACGCGTTCAAGCTTTGGCCAAAAGGGAGACAGGAACAACTCACCCTTGGGAGAAATACCAAAAGTCCTTCTAATACAACACTGCAGCGACGGAGGAAGGTTATAACGATGCAATGCGAGGTATAAAGCATACAAGCGTTTGATCAGGCCGTCATTAAACAGTGTGTTATAGGAGTAATTGGTCTGTGCTGGGAGAGAGAAATGTCAGTGGATGTTGTTCAGAGCGTCGTACTTCAAATTGAAGTGATTTCTATGTCTCGTACCTTTTATTGATCGAAGCGAATCAGGGTTTGCTCCACAGTTTCTTTTTTATTTTGCCATGTTAATGCCAACGCAGGTCGCATTCATATTCATGTTGCTTTCACTGGTCGAGAGAGAGAGCGAGCGAGCGAGCGAGAGGAGAGTAAGGATAGATCGCCTTTTTTCCTCCGCTTCTTCTCCATCTCGCCCTCTTCTTTCTCAGCGAATAAAAATACCCTGTAATCCATTTTGAGACATGCTTAGAATAAGGAGCAATCGATTATTTTTCTTTTCTCTCTCGTCCGTGTCGGGTTGCGAGGGGAATGCGTCTCTCTCTCTCTCTCTCTCTCTCTCTCTCTCCCTTCTCACACACACACATGCACATGCGTGCGCACGGAGGCTGGTGTGCACGCGTTTTAATGTAATGCAATGACCTGCTAGAAAATTAATATACGGATGTGCGTCCTGCTGACAAAGCTACGTGTGTTTGGAAATTAAAAGATGTACTGTATATTATGTGTTTGTAAAGAAGAAAAATGCAGATTCCCCAAATTAAATTGTTTTATATTCTTACGGTTAAACCAATTAAAGATATTTATATAATGAACGAAACAAAGCGTGTGGACTGCTTGTGTGTAGGTGCAGCACCTCACTGTCTCCTTCAACAATAATGTGAAAAATATCAGTTTTCACTGTAACGTGACACTTCATCCCTGCAACACGGTCGGTGTCTCTGTGGTCCTGTCCTGTGCTGATAGCATCCACAGTCAGCTTTCATTTTCATTCTAATAACCACCCACACATTAACGAGTATTGTCCCTGATCAGTCCGCTCTCGTTTCTCAAAAGCTGCTGGGGAAAAAAAAAAAAAAGACAAATGTGTTGTGTTGTTTTATTATTTACGAGGAGATTCAAAATGGATGCTTGCCTCCTTGATTTGGCTGCAGCGCCTGTGTAATTAATTACCAGCAAGGCGTTTATTATAGGAAGCTGTTCTACCCTGCTGATTTTTTTAATAATCAACGTCTGTTTCTTCTTATTTTTTTAATTCTCCACGTTCAACAGGGAAGGTGCTCAGCAGTTGACGTCCATGTTTTGAGGGGTTGTATTTGATGGATTTCCTGTTTTTTTTTAGGGGGGGGGGCGCTGGGCTGGCTGCTCTCGCCGCGGCGCACTTCGTGCAGCGGAGCTGCGTCTGTGCAGAGTAACGAGACCCAAAGTTGGGCAGGGGGAGCGTTTCCTCCTCTGGCTTTCCATCAAGACGTGTCCTGTGTGTAGAGCGACACGCCCCACACAGACGCACACACTGAGTGTTGCCAGGCCAGTCAGTAGCCATTGTCTGCCTTTAGAAGTTAGGAAGGCAGGTTCTGGAGGGGGATTTTCTTCCTCCTTCTCCTCCCTTTCTCCTCCTCTTGTTCAGTCATGCATACCAGATACTAGACCAGGCAGGAGACCCCCTCCCTCCTCCTTGCCCCCCACCACACACACACACACACACACACACTTTTCTTTTTAGCATTCCACACCATCATTCAAAGCATTTAAGCATTCTCCCTCTCCTGACTCTCCGTCCATGGGGATTTGGGGATAAAGGCCAGCACAGGGATTGTTGACCACAGGGACAGAGGGAGACGGAGGCGAAAGCAGGCAATGTAAGTGTTTGCTGCTGCTTTCTTAAGTTTACTTTAACCGCCCTTTGGTCTTGTGCAACAACGCTGCAATCGCTGCACGCTGACATGTGAACGATGTCTGCGCACTCTCGTGTCCCAGAAACATCTAAAAGCTCCCGGGATGAAGCAGAAGCAGGAAGATAATGGGAATAAACCATTATAGCTGTTATTATATTCAGCCATATTAAATCTGTATGTGTTGTGGTTTGGTTGAAGCATAAACGCTGCAGCAATGCAACAAAAGATGTGGGGGGAAATGTTGTGCTAAATTGGAGCTTGAATACAGATGAAGGCGGGAGAGGTGGTAGGTGTACACTATGGCTGATTGTTTACTTGTCATGTGACATTTGTGTGTGCAGATACAGACACAAGGCGGCTTACTGTGACAAGGTCACAGCACGCGTTTCTGCAGAACGCCGAAAAGATACAAACAGCCGCATTCAAATGATAATGCGATACTTTATTAATCCCCGCAGGGAGAATCTCTTTGTCCGCGGGTCCTCCACAGAAAGGTCAAAGGTCGGGCGCGGCTCACAACTGGAGCTGGGCTCTGCAGAGCGCAGGGTCACCTTGCCGGCCGGACGGACGGCCTGTCCTCTCGGAGCTACTGCACCCGGTTCTAGTTTCTAGCCTCGCGAGCGGAGAATGTAAATATGCCTGTTATTGTACACTTCGCTGTCTCAATTTGCTCTTTGAAAAGAGCTCAGTGTGAATGAAGCTCGTGGGGCTGTTCGGCTTTATGCAGTTACAGACAGTAATGCATCACTCTGTATACAATGCAGTTTAACTTTGCATTGTATGATGAGAAATGGGAACTAAATGCTTAACACAGGTGGAGGATAAACATCGTAACAGTAGCTGCTGTAGTTTAATCTGCCTCTGAACAGCTGAAGCTCTGATCTTCTTCTTCTGACACGATTTGCCCACATGACTCAATAGGAAAGACAGTAGTCGTAGGATGACACAGCTTCTCTCTGAATGCGTCCTACTCGTGCACCGCAACGCATTGAGCAAGGCACTACCGCAGGCGAGATCGGGTGCACGCTTCCTCTGCAGCTCAGCGCTTTCATTGTGGCCGCCATTCAAAAGTAGGTTGAGCCGGTGCCGCCGGGATCAAAGGGCGCCGCGGACGGCTTTATGTCACCAATACGTCTTCATCTGGACGCCGGCCCGCCTTCGGAGCCACGCGACCCGCCTGCCTGTCACGCACACGGGCACCTTGGAGACGAGTTCATCCAGGGCCCAGATCAGACACAAAGCGTCTCTGATGCCGTAAACTGCGCTGAACTTTGCTGTGTGACGGCGTGCGTCGGGCCCGCGGGCCGTAAAGGTTGAACTGCTCCTCGTCACGCCGCGCTCTGAGCCACACTTCCTGTCAGGCAGAGAGAGTGAGAGAGGAACAGCAGAGTGTGTGTGTGTGTAAGTGTTTTACTGCTACCATTAAAGGCATAGTTCACCATTAAAAGGGGAACTGGCGTTCTTCACAACAAAGCAGCAGGGGTATTAGCAGCACAGTGTTACTGCCCTCCCCCACATCTCTCCCTCTGTGGCTGCAGCTCCTTCTAGTCTGCCACGTCGTCCGTCCGTCTGTCTGTCTGTCTGTCTGTCTGTCTGTCTGTCTGTCTGTCTGTCTGTCTGCCTGCCACGTCGTCCGTCTGTCTGTCTGTCTGTCTGTCTGTCTGTCTGTCTGTCTGTCTGTCTGTCTGTCTGTCTGTCTGTCTGTCTGTCTGTCTTGTGGGTCTCTGCCCGTTGGTCAGCTTTCATCTATTGTTTTGCTTCTTACTTTCAAATTCCAGCCGCTTCTCTTTAATCCACCTGCCGACTCCTCTTCCCTCATTCCTCCCCCTTTTCACCTGCGCTCATCTCTTCTTACGTCCACCTCCAACTTCGTCCCTCCTTCCTTTTCAGGCCCCGTTTTCCTTCCTGTCTCTCTCCCTCGTCCACCCGTCTCACATTTCCATTTTCCACCAGCGTGCCGTCCCTCCCTCCTTCCTCTGCTCTGCGGCGCCTGGTGCTGAGGTGTCGCTGAGGTACAGTAGACGGCGCTTTGAAGTCCCCGGGGCCTCGGGGGCTGAGTCTGTGTGTCAGGAAACTTTTATCAGCAACTCCAGTCAAGAACATTTGGCGTTGCTATGGATTTGGTTGAATTCGGTGGCGAAACAACCCAAACGTTGTGCATGTGTGTGTCTGTGTGTGCATGTGTTTCCCTTTATGTAAGAGCAGGGGAGTGAAAAGCTCTATTGCACTTTCTGCTAATAAAAACTAAAAGAACAATAAAAGGGACCTCAGGGTTTCAGGAAGTAAACTATGCATTTTAATCAATAAAATGAGTTTAATCTGATTCTATGAGCGCTTTGGGGTATGTTTAATTCACACAAGACAATAAAAACAACAGCAATCACAACATACAATTTAAATTACGACCATGGTTTTATAGCACTGAAACCTACTGGATTCAACGCTGTCACTTCATACAGTAAGTGCAACATTCAGCAGCCGACCTGAAAGGGAAGGAGCAAGTCGGAGAAAATGAGGCTGAAAGGAGCGAAAGATCGACAGAGGAGCAAGTCGGGGTTGTGAGAAAGAGAGAGAGAGAGAGAGAGAGCGAGAGAGGGAGAGAGAGAGAGAGAGAGGGAGGAATCTGTGAGTCACCGTTTAACTGTGAGCTGCTAGAAATCGACTAGCTATGTTAAAACGCCGTCTGGGCTCACGCGCACACGCCCACGCGCCCGGACGGACGGACGGACGGACGGACCCGCAAGACAGACATGAGCCCAAACTTCCACAGCGGCTGGAGCGACGAGCACGCTGAAAAGTTTACACAGAAATGGTAGCGAGGCTTCGCTGGCAGCAGACCAGCTAGTTATCTTCACTAGGACACCACACACACACACACACACACGCACGCACTCACACACACACACACACACGCACACACACACACACACACACACGCAGTAATGAGCTGCTTTTCTACAATAAGGTAAGAATTTAGCAGAAGGTTAAAAAAGGTTAAAATTAAAAAAAAATCTCTCCACTTGGAACAGTGTGACTTTGCAGTGAACGCTGGCGTCGTCTCACCTCTGAAGAATGAGATTCTGTTGGTTTTCCTCCGCTTCATGTCCATGTGCCACTTTGAAGCCTCAGTGGTTCTAAAATTGCTTTACATCAGATGAATGACATTAATCACATTCACCTGTTGGATCATCATGCTAGCGCCTCTGCAGAGCGGAGGCTAATGCTCAATAAAAACACAAGAACACCGTTGTTGAGATACTGATATTAATTGATATATTGATATTAATCATATGAATGCAAATAATCCACCTTAGAATAAAGAAGCTATTTTAGCACAGACCAGAATCAACATTTAGTTCTGCAGTGATTATTTTGCTGGATCTACATTTGAGTATCTTTATTTTTAGCAACTTTTCACCAGGTTCCAACTTTATAAGATGCTGTGGTCAGGTCATTTTCTGCCGTAGGCCCTTTGCTCATTAGCCAGCAAATACAGAACCGTCCTCTTTTTTAATGGCATTCCAGGATCGTAGCTACACAATCAAGGTCAGGAGAAAACAACACGCCGGATTTAAAATCTGACACCACAAGACCCTGCTTCATTCACAATCAAACCATGGACGTCATTACTGAATCTTTTATAAAAGCCTCGGCAATTACAAGAGGGGGCTGAGAATTATTCAGCATGTGATGTTGACGTCTCCTCTCGACGGCTGCTCCATTTGAAGGTGCCCGGTGCTGAGGGACAGGTAGAGAGAGAGAGAGAGAGAGAGAGGTGATGTGTGGGCTCTTTTTCCGTTCTCTTTGTTTCCAAGTGAAGCCGCGTGAAGCTCTGACAGAAATGTGACACATATCTGCAATGTCAAAAAGCAGTGGTCTTGCACGCGCTCTAATTTGTCAGGTGAGGCGGTGTTTGGGGAGCGTGGGAGGCTCGCGCGCGCTCGTCCTCCCGCCAACGTGCATAACGCACGGGCGCCAGCTCTGCGCCCGCCTCTGGATCCGCCTGTCAGCTCCGCGTGTCATTCAAGCGTCCGTACAGAGGAGCCGCTCTCCATCGCTTCCCCGGCGACGTGTTGAAAAATTTGTCATGCCTCAAACGAACGGGGAGGAAGGAAGCGGACGGAGAGGTCGACGGGGAACTGTGGGGAAAGTCGAGCGAGGCCTCGTCAGGTTTGACAGGAAGTGCTGAGCGTGGCACGGCGTTAACAAGGAGTGGGTCACCAGCAAAAGCAGCTGTTATCAATTCATCCCCTGCTCCGGGTTCAGGAACCCACCTACCAGCTCCTCATATGCAAACCCATAGAATGGGACTTCTGACTATGTGAATCAACAGCATATTTGTGCTGCTCGCTCCTTATATGGTGAAACGCTGGCGGCCGTCGCAGCCTTCCAGTCAAACCACAGGGGTCATTCCCCCCGGCTGCACCGGGCTCCTCCAGCATCGCAGGCGACGCCGACCCACTGTTTTCACTGGCTCCAGAACCCGCATGCGAGATGTGTGGAACACCCTCGACAACGCTCAATGTTCGACCAGTTCGGATCTAAACATTTTACTAATGGTCGGAGTCACGGAGGCGCCAAAAACACCAGCGGCGGCTCCAGGTCCGGTTCTGATTGGGCCCCAGAAGCGAAGCTGGTTGTGCTTCGTGGCCAAAGCTCACACACCTGCAACGTCTCTGCAGCCCACACTCACTTCAAACTCAATTTCTGTGACGGCCTTGTCATTTGTTACATGAACTATAAAAACACTCCAACAATGATCAGTCAGTCATGACACGAACAAGCCTAAGTTATGCATTAGTACAAATATTGCTTCACATGTTTCAATTTAGGGGGAATTTGCAAGATGCTAATATACACTGGACACACACACACAAATTAAAGGCCCAACAGGCCTGAACCTGTGATAAATGTGACCAAGCTCAGAGTACGGGTCACTTCCTGTTCAATCCAATTAACCCAGGAAGTGGACATTGAAACCACGAGAAAATCCCCCATCCAAAGGTTATTTAATATTAAATCTATAACAGTATTATTGAGACAGAGTAGCACTCTTATCTCCCAGTAAATGAATTACAGTTTCAATTTGCATGTTGAGTGAGTTGAACTGACAGTGCCTCAGACTCTGGATCCGTGGCTCGCATGCTGATAACAGACCTGACAATTCAGGATTTGGCAAAAGCTGGTTTCACAGCTGGAATAAAAATAAAACCGCGTTGAGTGAGGAAGTTTCAAAATAAAAGTCCAAGCAGCGTGTGCTGCTTAAGGCTGAACCTTCCTCGCTGTGAAGCTCTACACGTCTGCAGCCACGAAGATGTCATCGAGCTCAAAACCTCCTGCTGTGTTCGTGTCACGCTCAGATTTTCGCGTGTCCTCGATGCAATCGGCCCGTACGGCGTCCGAGCACCAGATAAGAGACGCTTCAGAGACGCGGAGATTAACGAGGACGCAAAGGGAATGAAGCAGCCGCACGCTGCACGCTCTTGAACTTTTCCTTGCTGTAAAAGTGTGATGCAACACAATTATTGTGTCTGTGGAAGAAAAGGTTTGGAGAAGTAGGAGAGACTTGAAGAAAGAGACGTGGAAGGTTGGTGTGAGAGGAGATAAAGAGAGAAACTGAGGCTGGAATACAAAGAGGGGCTGTGTGTGTGTGTGTGTGTGTGTGTGTGTGTGTGTGTGTGTGTGTGTGTGTGTCGTCCCCAAGGTCCTTCTAGCTGTCTTCTCCTATTGATTACTTCATATTGATCTGGCCTGTCTCTCTCTCTCTCTCTCTCTCTCTCTCTCTCACACACACACACACACACACACACACACACACACACACACACACACACACACACACACACACACACACACACACACACACACAGCATGGTTCACTTGATGTAGGCAGGCTTTGACACAGGGGACCACAGCATACATTGTTAACACACATGCAAGCATGCACACACAATCCTCCTATAATTTGGCCTCTTACAATGACAAGCGTCTTCGCTGTGACAGACACACACGCACACTCACACTCACACACACGGTTGTCAAACAGCAAACCCTCACTCCGCCGGTTTGCTCATGTGGCTTTGCTGTCTGGCAAACAGGCAGGAGAAACAATGAGACCGAACGAGACAGGCTGTCAGCCGCAGCCGTCTTCATAAATCTTTGTCGCCGGCTTTTCGGTGAATTGTTTGATTCCCCTCAAACGGCCGCATGCGCCAGCGCTGCGTTGTGTGAGACCAGGTTAGTCTTCACAGCATCGGTCGCCAGCTGAAAGGGAGGTTGAAACGCCCCCATACTATTAAAGACGGGAAAAACCCCATGCTGGGCCAAGGTGCCCTTGAGCAGGACACCGACCCTCCACCTGCTGCTCAACTGCACAGCGGCAGCTGCAGAGACGTGTGCGGCCGCTCCCAGAGCCTGAAGGAGTGTGAAGGTGAGGCAGGAACCGGCCAGGAGCTTCTACCGTCACGGCCAGAGCGAGCGTGACGGCGCCTCTGACGCGTGTCAATATGAACAACTAGACGCACGCAGGCGCCGCGTCTTGTCCTTCATCGAGGCTCAGCGCTGCTCCTCCCGTTCCCTCTTTGTCTCCCAATCAGAAGGAACGTCAATGCCTGTCTCTACCTTTAGTACACACACACACACACACACACACACACACACACGCACACGCACACGCACGCGCACACACACGCACGCACGCGCGCGCACGCACACGCACGCACGCACACGCACGCACACGCACGCACACACGCACGCACACGCACGCACACGCACGCGCACGCACACACACGCACGCACACGCACGCACACGCACGCGCACGCACACACACACACACACACGCACGCACGCACACGCACACACTCACAGCACCACACCACACCCACGCACGCACCTCACGCCACGCACACACACACTCACGCACTCACGCACAGCCTCACACACACACACACCACCACGCACCACACCACACACACACGCACACACACACACACACACACACACACGCACGCACGCACGCACACGCACGCGCACACACACACACGCACGCACGCACACGCGCGCGCACGCACGCACACACACACACACACACACACACACACACACACACACACACACACACACACACACACACACACACACACACACCCTTCTGCTGCTGCGATGGCTCCGAGCTGTCAAAACATCTTTGCTTTCTCTCCCTCTCTCTCCAAAGCAGCCTGACTGAGCCTGTCTGTGCAGGTTCACAGAGGCTGCTGTGGATCCGCCCTCGCTCTGTCTGTCTGCCCCCCCAACGCACACACACACACACGCACGCACGCACGCACGCACGCACGCACGCACGCACGCACGCACGCACATCATCTTGCTTTTTGCCCGTCTCGAACCCACGCGTGCTGCTGTGAAGCATCTTCCTCTCGGTGCCGTGCGTCACAGCCGACATGTGGCCGGCACCAGGCCGGACCCAGCCGGGCCGGGCCGCTGGCTCCTGGACCACGTCCCTCATTTACACTTAAATGGGAAAGCTGTGTGACTCACTTCACCTGCGTCCTGCGCTTTAGCACCGAGGAGCTAACGGCGCAGCTGTTCTCCGTCCACTTTATCACCGCCGGCATAAAACGCTGCAGCTTCTGAATAACAACCCGTTGACGGAGCCAACAACACAGTCGTGCAGTTCAGCGCCGAGCGCATCAGACGTGTTATTTTACGATGGGAACGTCGCCAGACGACATAAACAAAAGTAATAAAAGGTTAAAGACACTGGTAGCGAGCGCTGGCGTCCGCATTCATAACTAATGCAGCAGGTTGGAGCCCTGTGACCACAGCTCCAGGACCCCAGTGTGCCACTTCCCTGCTCTCCCAGTCCACGGGAGAAGCATTTGCCTCTTTCTTTCCCATGCTCTCCCCACTCTCACACAAAGAGACACACACTGCTGTGTGTTTGGCCTGCAGGGCGTGCACAGCGGGAAGGAATCAACCGTATGGCAGACATGAGGACAGAGCCAAATCTGGCTCATGCACATGGTGTGTGGCCATGCGGCCTAGTGTGTGTGTGTGTGTGTAGCTGAAAGCCACATGCACTTAAATATACAGTAAATCAGGGGCAGTGGTGAAAGTTGTGCAGTTTTCACTGGAAGGCTGCCAAGAGAATGAGCGAGAACCACTCGCCCTGCCTCTCCGCCAGCCGCTGACGCCGTGCCCATGAGCAGGGCACTCACGCTAATGCCGCTTCAGCACAAAGCGGAGCGAGCCCACGAGGCTGCTTCATTATTAAACGTCATTGTAAAGGAAAAAGCCGCCTGTGTCACTGATGGCGCGCTTCATTTCCACACCAGCGGTGAAAGTGCGGAGCAGCGTCGCGTGACGATCTCCACGGCCACGACCTCGAGTGGATCACGCTTCTGATCAGTGGCTATAACGGCGCAAACGGCACGACTGCGATTTAATTATGTGTAACAACGTAAAGATGACGTGTAAAGGCTGACGGCGTGGAACACGGTGCGCGCGCCGCGCGTGTGTGCGCGCCGCGCTGGAACATCCCGCCTGTCACGGGAAACGGGAGACGCGTGTCCCCGCGTGCGTGTCCATGTCCGTG
>NC_040889.2:6592595-6627595 GCF_900634795.4 Betta splendens | reverse complement strand
AGTGTCTTGCAGTGCCTTAGGTATTGAACCACTCTCTCCCCCTCTCTCTCCCTCTCTCTCTCCTGCCTCCTCCATTCCCTGCATTCCTCTCACATTCCTGCTCAGGGTTTACCTCCTCTACCTCTCCTTCTGCATCAACATCACCGCCTCCCCCTCTCGCCGGTGGCCATCCGTCTCCATTCTCCCCTCCCCCTGATCCCCAGACTGCCCCCCCCCCCCCTCTTTCCCACCATGCTCCAGTAGGCCGGTTGAGGCAGGGGGCTCGCCTGAACCCTGCACCCACAGCGAGGGCCCGCAGTTCAGCCTGGCTGGCCGACAGGCTCCCTGGCACGATTCCAGCACACACACACACACACACACACACACACACACACACACACACACACACACACACACACACACACACACACACACACACACACACACACACACACACACACACACAGCTTTAATTCCTTCCCTTCTTGCTGTCCTTGTCTGCCAGCCTCTCCTCCACCATGTTTACTGCTGTCTGTAGGAGGACTCAGTTCAGGTAACCTCTTCAGGTGATGTATGGATATGTTTAGGGGTGTATGGCTGAGAGCAGCATGCTAACAACCAGTCAGATCGATGTGTCACAGTTCCCCCTGGGGAGCGCTCCGTCTACCAGTCGTCATGGTGCCAGTCTGATTCCAGTCTCCTGCTCTAGTCCACACGTCAGCGTGTCCCTGGTCGAGATACGGATTCCTGTTCTTCTTCCTCACTAGTAGGGAACAAGGCTGATGTTTGACGCAAACAATGAAAAATAACACGGTGAAGAGAGAACAGCTTGTTGGAAATATCTGAGAGGGAGAGAAAGAATAAAAAAAAAGAGAGAGGCCCTCAGTAATTTGGTATTTCCTTTTTAGACAGGGAAGGAAGGGCCGATGCCCTCGCTTCGACTGAGAAGTGGACTCACACACACACACACACACACACACACACACCACAGAGCGTTAATGACCCTTATATCCGGCCTTATACACAGAGGCCTCGTAGCAAAGAGAGAAATAGATTAGACAGACAGACAGACACACACACACACACACACACACACACACACACACACACACACACACACACACACACACACACACACCACAGAGCGTTAATGACCCTTATATCCGGCCTTATACACAGAGGCCTCGTAGCAAAGAGAGAAATAGATTAGACAGACAGACAGACACACACACAAACACACACACACACACACACACACACACACACACACACACACACACACACACACACACACACACACACACACACACACACACACACACACAGATCTGCAGTGAGGGTTTGAGGTGAGGGTTCATGCCCCTGACACACATGCACAGAGCTACGGGAGTTCAACTGGAGGTTAGACCTTCAGGCTCCGCAGCTCAAAGACGGAGAGAGGAGAGAGAGAGAGCAAAAAGAGAGAGCGAGTGAGAATTCATAAGCAGCTGATTCAGCGTGCCACTGGCTGGTGTGGTTCCTGCAGACATGGTGGAAAAAGGCAGAAAGAATAACTAGACGGAGGCTTAAGAGTTCAACAGATTGATGATGACTCCCTCCAAGCGTCTCCAGACGGACTCTCATGCAAACGCACGCGAGTGGCAGCTCTTGACATCGCTCCGTGTCCCGTCCCGAGCTAAAAACTGCTCCCGGTGCCCACGGACGCACACTGGGTGAGCAGGCTGACACACACCACGCTCAGGATCCGCCCAAATCCCAACGCTGAGCCTCTGGCATCACTTACAGCATTAAAGTGCGGTCCCCAACTAGACAAGCAGGAGGAGTCGGACTGAGGAAGTATTAACAAAACAAAGCACACGTCTGCAGCATCACTGAAAAGGCGCTGAGGAGAGGGGAAATGAAAGCCCCCCCCCACGTGTGAGCAGCAGCGGTCGCGTGGCCTGTTATTAGTCAGTCCAGTTAAATCTTAATTTAGGTTTCCAGGCACACGTCATCCGTCCTTCTGTCTGACAGAAGAGAGGACGCGCTGGCTGACGAGTGGCCGGACAGATGGACTGGTGGACAGACAGGTGAAGGATGGATGGATGGAGGGGGGGGGGGGGTGTCTTTGATCCTCCCAGCAGAAATAATCAACAAAGCCCCGGAGCAGAGCAGCTAGACCTAAATGTGTGGATGTGTGTGTGTGTGTGTGTGTGTGTGTGTGTGTGTGTGTGTGTGTGTGTGTGTATGGATGTGTGTGTGTGTGTGTGTGTGTGTGTGTGTATGGATGTGTGTGTGTGTATGGATGTGTGTGTGTGTGTGTGTGTGTGTGTGTGTGTATGGATGTGTGTGTGTGTGTGTATGGATGTGTGTGTGTGTATGGATGTGTGTGTGTGTATGGATGTGTGTGTGTGTATGTGTGTGTGTGTGTGTGTGTGTGTGTGTGGGTGTGTGTGTGTGTGTGTGTGTGTGTATGGATGTGTGTGTGTGTGTGTGTGTATGGATGTGTGTGTGTGTGTGTGTGTGTGTGTGCGCCGTGGGGTTTTCTGGCCATGCGCCAAGAGCGACTCCCACCAGGAGGGAGATCAAAGCCTCTGCTCGCTCGCTCTCCTCCTCTGCCTGTCTGCATCAAGCCCTCTCGCTCATATTTCTCACTCTCCTTCCTCTCTCTCTCTCTCTCTCTTTGTTTCCTTGATTTCGTCACTCTCTCTCTCTCCTTTTTTCATCTGGGGGGTGCACAGCAGAAAGGAATATGTGATGACAAGAGCAGGTAATGAAGGACGTGGAGGTGGGTTGCACCGAGGTTTGGGTGGAAACACACAGACACACTCTGACTCCCAGTGACCTGTGCTTCAAAGCCTCTTGGTTGTCAGATTGTCATGGGAGCAATTGTTCTGGCAGGTGTGTGTGTGTGTGTGTGTGTGTGTGTTACAGAGGGAGCTCCAGACTGTTCCTGTTTCCCTCTAAACCAGACAAATCTCATGACAACCCTCACATCTCAGATTAAATTAGCCCATTAGAACATATTCTGCCCTTTCAAATTAAAAGAAGCGAGATCCATTTTCTGCTCTTTGGTGTTTTAAATGGACGCGCTGATCAAACCCACAGGCGTCCGGCTGCTTGGTAATTGGCTCGCCGGCTCACGCAGCCGCGGCCTTTAACGAGCCGCTGTCCCTTGACATCGCGTCGGGGGTCACGTTGGACGCCCTCGATGAAAGGAGCACGCGGCCTGCTTTTCTGAGGGTCGGCCTGTGCTGCTGAAGTGTCCTTGAGCAAAGCTGCCGTGACAAATTCACAGGCGTTTTTTTTTTTTTCCAAGATTGTGACAGACTTTCAGCGTGACAGCGCGTACGTCAGTGACTCATCAGGTTTCTTTATTTCATGTCCTTCAGCTGCGCTGCAGTTAATTATTATGAACATCCTCGCAGCTCAGGGACATCAGAGAGGCCTGAACTATTCCTTAACAAAATCTAATAAGCAGAAGCAGAAACAATTCAAAAACTAGATTTATACATTTTCCATTAAGCAACTCAACGGCATGTGTTTTAAGCAGAGCTGACCTTGCTGGCTCCAAACTCTATTACGAAGCGTTGCCCTCCGTCCCACACTGATAGAACCTTTATTACACTGGCAGACTCTACAAAGCTGCCTTTTCTCACAACAGAGCAGAACAGGACCGCTTTCCCAGGACGTATAAATTGAACCTGACAAGGAAAATTGGTGGAATGCCCTTTAATGCAATAACCTGCTCTCAGTGTCAGCGTCGTTCAGCGACGCACAATAAAACGCTCTGTCTCATCAAAACTAAAAATACCTAAAAAGAAATCGTTGTCATTGCGGATGAATAATGGAGAAAAAACGTCAAAACGATGCGTTTAAAATTCGACTGCGTCCACGGGACGTGTTTGGAGGGTTTCCCAGCACAGAGCACTCCAATGGAAGACACAAACAAAGGCGGAAGCTACAAAACGGCATCTTTCATCTCATCTCTTCCGCGTCGACCCCACAAACACGCGCGCGTGCGCTCTCGCCGGCGAATTCCCTGATGTGGGAATTGAAGCTCGTTTGCACTCGGCGCGCGTCGCTCTGCATAACGACATCGGCTAAATATCTAAAAATGTAAATGTAATTGCGGCAGGGTAACGTTATCGTCCTGCTGAGAGTCGCGTGAGCGTGAGCGCGCGGGGCGAGCGGCACCTCAACTTTTAGCTCGGCTCGTCGCTTCGTGTGTTGCGCGGAGGCTGATCTGGGTTTTGTTCCGCTCGCAACATGTAAATAGGCCACTTAATCCCCCCCTCTGCTTCTCTGTGACCCTTTTCCTCTCACTTCCAGTTTTGCCCTTTTAGCCCCGTCATCCTGCGTCTTCCTCCTCAGCCCCCCCCCCCCCCCCTCTGTCTCTCCAGCACTAGTCATTCTACTTATAGTCTCGCCATAAATCAACTTGTCATTCTCCGTCATGCTCGCTGGATCTCGGCGGGGCTTGTGGCGTAGACGCGCACACGCGGGCTCAGACGCACGCGCGCCAAGACTCGCGGAGACAAACAAACGCGGGCGCGCACGCGCACGCGCACGCGCGCCGAGCGGAGCGGAGCGCCCTGATAAGAATGGGCAGCACGCGGACTTCATTGATCTACAGCCGATGACGAGGGAGGAGGATTTATAGCAGGAGGAGAGAGCAGAAGGATGCGCACCTGTCCCTCCCCACAGCGGCTGGAATGAGGCCCCTCCCCAGATGAAACGAGACTTCTCTGTGCTGCAGTGAAGGGCATTAAACCCAGAACGCAGAAGGTCAGTGCTAAAATCAAAGAGCCTTCGCTAATTTGAACCGAGTGGGTCAGCTGCCAACATGTCCCGTCGGCTGACGGGTGACGGGAGGTGGACCGGTCCTGGTCTCTGCGTGCCCCCCCTCTGTATGACATTTGCATACATCAAGGTTTCCAGGGATCAGATGGATTCAGTTTCAAGTCCTGCACGTCGTCCGGGGGAAAATTAGCATCTGTCCACCTCCGCCTGCCCCCCCGTGCCCCCGCGGCCCCCGCGCAGACGACCCACGATGCCCCAGTCTGAACCCAGCACCGAAGGCCCGACTGGTGCTGGGCTCGTCCTTTTGTGATGGAGCTCTGCGAGGACGAGGCGCGGCGCTGCATCGGCGCTGCCGACGGAGCCTGACTGAGCATTTGTCAGCGTCGCGGCTCCGCCGTCGCCCAGAAGCATTAAGAGCACATCAGTGACAAGCGGCTCCGAGTGCAGCGCGCCTTCATTATGATGAACACCCGTCGCTAGACAGGACGCTTGAGCTGAGGCGGACCTCCAGCTCCGTGGCCGTCGGGTGCTTTGGTTTGGACCCACACACGCAGCGCCTCCTCCTCCATCCCTCCAGAGACGTGGCCTCTCCCTCATGGGGAGTCTGACTGGCTGCGGCCTCACGCTCTCTCCTCTTGCTCCTCTTCTTTATCTGCGTTTTCAATCCCCCCTCCTCTCCTGTGCTGCACGTCTCCCCTGCTCTTGCATCCTCTTATCTCTTCATCCTCTCCTCCTCCTCCTCCTCTTCTCCACCCAGGATGCCGGTGCCTCTGTGGGGCTTCGCCTGCGGCTCCTCGCCCGCCTCACGCTGCCTTTCCCCTGGGCACGATGCCCGGAGAGGGTGAAGGAGAGCCGGAGGGGTCGGCGTGTGTGTGTGTGTGTGTGTGTGTGTGTGTGTGTGTGTGTGTGTATCCAGTGGAGGGGAAATGGGAGGGAGCAAAGAGAAGAGGGATGAAATAAAAGGAGGGGTTTGTTGACAGACACGGAGAAAGAGACACACTGATGGAAAGGAACAACGGAGAAGCACCGATTTCTGCTGAGTCACTGTTACCTGTAGCCACAACAGTGAGGATGTTCAAACCACAGCTTCAGCCATGGCTTCTCCTGCTTAGGCAGTGAAACTCTATTGTTGTACTGTTTTACCATAGATTCAAAATAGCATTTTTTAGAAAACAGGTCATGATCAAGTAAAATAATGAACACACTCTCACACACACACACACACACACACACACACACACACACACACACACACACACACACACACACACACACACACACACACACACACACACACACACACACACTTCCCCTGCTGGCCACTAATGGTAGAGCCCCAGTGGAGGCAAATGGCCTGAGCCCCACCATGGAGGTGGAGGCGGGTGGTGGACAGAAGGGGGGGGGGGGGGGGTGACCATGAGACTGGAGGAACGGTGGCTGTGGCTTCATAAATAAGTCTGGTGAAAGTAGGCGAGACAGAGACTAAAGAGGCCAGAGGAGCGTTGACACCAGGACTCAGAATCTCACCTGGAACCGATAGCTCTTCATTTCCCCAACTTTTCCTCCCCCTCACCTTCCTCTGCCTCCCTCTCTCCATCTCCCCGCCTCACCTCCTCATCCCTCCTCTCCTCCAGTGTCCACTACTAGCGGCCTGTCCCAGTGACGCAGCGCCCTCTGTCTGTGTCCAGCGTTACTGCAACATCTCAATTTGTAGAACTAACTTTTGAACCAAACTGGTTCAGAAAATAGATACTGGAGGAAAGAGGTTCTGTGAAGGAAGGTCGTCCCGGTGTCGTCCACTCCAGTGTCCACGCAGCATCCGGCCGGCGCCCCCCACGAGCAGGAGGTGAGCATTCACGCCCGGTTCTGATCTGGATTCAGCCGGCGTGCGCCTGACAGACGACGCGGCAGCAGCAGATGCTGACGTGAAATATATTCTGCTGCGTGTGTTAAAATATGCAGGGTGAAATTTAGACAGTATGGCGCCGCACGGCAGCGCTTTTAACCCGTTTGTGTCCAGAGAACGGTGTGAAAGGTTCTGGAGGATCCAGCGCTGCAGGTTTGTGCCTCACGGATCCACACACAAACAGATTTAACAGCTTTGGGAAACGGATGCTCGGAAGCTGAGTCGCATCTGATCCGAACTCCTCGAATTAATGCAGATTTGCAGATTTTAGGAGACAAACAAAGACTTTGCCACTGAGTCCAGCCCACGAGGAGCCTCGGCTGCAGCCTCCACACCTCCTAATAAATCATTTCATCCAGTCAGTGATGGATGAGCTTTAGAAGAAGAGAAATGTGACTGAGAGGGTTTGTGTGTAAATCAATGTTATCTGCTAACTCAGATTCGTTCCTTTCCAGACAACTGACTAATGTTTTGTCGATCCTTCACACACACACACACACACACACACACACACACACACACACACACACACACACACACACACACACACACACACACACACACACACACACACACACACACACACACACACACACACACGGCGAGATATGGAAAAGATAGACGACGATGGTCAGGAGGGAAAACAACCGGGGAGAAAATAGAAAGGGGAGATTAGAGGGAGCCGGGGATTCGAACAGAAGGATGACGGACGACAACAAGAGCAGCCAAGAATCGGAGAAGAGCAGCGGCCTCGCAATCAGAAACGAGATCGTGGGAATACGTTTCATTTGATCCTCTCTCCCTCCTCTGTGTGTGTGTGTGTGTGTGTGTGTAATCATCTAGAACGGGCACCTGGTGACTGGGAATCTCACACACAAACATCTGAACACGTCGGAGCAAAGAAACACAAGAGGGGAAAAAGATGAAAAAAATAATTTCATTTGAATATGTGACCACAACGACAACAAATCCAGTGAACATTTCTCCTTTGTCAGGTCTTAGCTTTGATTTGATGCAGTAGCAGGCAGCGGCCAGTAGGAGGCAGCGTTTCCTCTCGTCTGATTGCCTTTGTGACTTTGATGACTGTCACTCTCCTCTACGTCTGGACTTTCTTCTTCTTCCTCTTCCTCTTCTTCTTCTTCTTCTTCTTTTTCCTCTTCTTCTTCTTCTTGCGTCGTTCACCCTGAGTCAAGGAGCACACACTGACTCCTGTGTGCACATGGGACCACCCTGCCTCTTTGAACAGCTCCATTCACGGCCGTGTTTTGACTGGCTGACGGGCACAGGGGCGAGATGATTTACAATGGGCCGGCACAGCGGGGGGGCTGGACTGGACACGCAGCCTGCACCCACAGCCTGCCAGGGGCATCTGGGGTCGCGTGGCAGGAAGTCGCTTCCTGTATAAACACCTCATATTAACACTTTCACTGATCCATCTGAGGCCCGAGGTTCAGGCTGAGCTGCAGCCGCTGAACATGCGATACACAGGAAGTCCAGCATTGTGTGTTGACATTGCCCCCTGTGGTTACAGTAGTGAAGCGCCGCCCGTCTTCATTCCAGGGGCACGTGTTGTCGCCGTTTATGCAGCCGCCGGAGCGTAGAGTGGAGTTTTAATCTCCGGGTCATGAGTTCAAGCTGCGGGGGGAGCTTTTTATGGTGATTCAATCAAGATGAAACGAGGCCAGGGGCTGATTTACAGAGTGTCGCTACCTGAGCCTGACTTACGAGGACGCATGTGGGGGACCAATCAACTATCAATCAGGATCTGCCTCGGCGGCCGCTGCACTTTGTGCGCCCGCCTCGGCTGAACATGAAAAACAAGACTGCAACAGCTCAAGTGTCTCCGCGAGCATGTGGTGGAGGCCACTGATGCGAACCAGACCCGCAGCAGCGGCGGAGCTGTGGCTTCGGACACGGACAGAGCCCAGCGTGTTTAGAGAATATCAGTTCAGTCTAGTGAACTGGGGTCGTGGGTTGGAGCCGCTCGTTGGCTGCTCACGTCTTTGTGACAGCTGTGGAAGTCACAATAAAAGTCCTTCCGTTCCTACGTCGTCATAGCAACAAAGAAACTCTCCTGACAAAAGCAGCTTATGAACGTATGCAAAAACACCTTGATGGTCGACGAGATGAGATACAAGCTGAGATACGGAGACATACGGAGGAAGAGGAAGTTAAAGGCAAAGCTAAAACAGAGCAGAGAACTCTTATTGTGGCGGGGACGTCCTGAGTAAGAGTGTGAGAACACTTTCCAGCCTGGCGCAGGTGTGCTGTTGAGAGTTTTATCAGGCCGGGATCAGGGCTACTGAGGGGGAGGGGGGGGCTACGTGAGACGAGAAGGGATGACGAGGAGCAGGGAGGAGACTGGAGCTGTTTGTTTGTCGCCTCGAAACCACCCGACCGTCCCGAGCCAGAACCAGAACCATCAGAACCTTGACTTTAATGTCCGTGTAGTCATGTCTCTCTGCGGCTGCTCTGGTCTGTGGCCGCGTGGTGTCCACCACCACCAGCCTGCTGGGTTTATGGACCGGCCTGAGGCTCTATAAAGTGTCCAATAAAGCGCTTTTACCATCAGAGCAGGACAGTGCTCGCACACACGGCGGCGACCGCCACCGCCACCGCGGGCGCAGACGCAGACGCCCGTGCTTCCTGGCTGCTGGAGTCAGGACCTCTGCCAAGCGCCAAACCCCACGTCACCCCGCCCTGCTGCCCCGATGACATCACCGCACGGGCCCGGCTCACAGACCATAATGAGGGCCACCCGGCATTGTCCACACACACACACACAGACAGCAGCTAATAAATTACTGCATCCACGCTTTTAGAATATCAGATGTTTGCGTGAAACGATTTCTGTCATTAGCGTAATCACGTCATCTCCGTGAAGCTGTTTGTTTTTAACCAGGAATTCTTGGGTTTCCTTGACATAAGCAGGATAAAATCTGAGGTTCCCGAGGCCCCGGTCCACACTGTGCTCTGTCTGACACATGGTTTCAAAACAGACGCTTTCACTCATACATTTGATTTTACATTATAACTGCATAGACTCCTGTGACTCAAATGGACACAAAGGGATTAAATGAGACCTTTTAATCAGGAGTCATTTTTATTCATTTCTGTCTCTTCTGGGCCATTTTCTATCTTGCAACGGCTTCAAATGGGAACATTTATTATAACAGTTCCTCTCCACGTGCTCCCAGTGGACTCAAAGACAAACACTAAATCACTAAATGCACAAACACACACATTATGCTCATCAGCGACCTTCAGGATTTACTGATGCTTGCGAACGCCCCGTCCTCTCAAATATCCAGCACACACACACACACACACACATACACGCACTTACTCTCCTGCCTAATTACTGAGTCTCGAGTGACCAGACACTCAAGCAGCACTTCATTGTTTGGTAAAAGAAAAGGTCCTTCTCGCCATTGAAGAGGACACACACACACACACACACACACACACACACACACACACACACACACACACACACACACACACACACACACACACACACACACACACACACACACACACACACACACACACACACACACACACACCCCTTTGGATTCATACGTCAATTTTTGCATACGTGTCAACGCTTTTTAAAACGTGCTACAAGCCAAGGTTTTCGGTGCAACAGTGTGAAAAATACAACCAGAGTTTAACTTAACCAAGATAAATGTCGAAATTTAAAATGTACCGTCTGGAAAAGAGACAAAAAATGTGAGAAAAGTGTACAAAACTGCCAGAAAGGCAGAAATAAAACCCTCAAATGGCACCGAGAGAGAATTTATGTGATGAATAAAACAGCGAGACAGAGGTAAGAGAAAGAACAGAAGTTGACTTGGTCGACAGGGAGGGAGGAGGAAGAGAGATTATCTCTCTCTAATGGCTAACCTGTTGACAGCAACACTTTTCACCACCTCTATCTACACATCTACCATTACTATCTACCTTCCCCACACACACACACACACACACACACACACACACACACACACACACACACACACACACACACACACACACACACACACGCACACACACACACACATCCTGTCTTCTCACGGCCTTTATCAGCGGCGCTGTCAGGCCGCTCTGCAGCTCCAGACCCTGAAACCATGAGAAGTGCAACCTGGACCCTCGGCGCTCGCTGCCGCCGCCGTCACCACAGGCCGAAGATGAATTCTGATACTCGGCTTCCGCGTCCGCTGACAGACGGAGAACCGCGCCGCGTTGCCTCCGCCGGTCTTGACAAATGACACAATGTGAAAAATGTCTGAGAGGGTCATTAAACCGGGGTCGTGTTTGTCCTCAGTTAGTTAAATGTGACTTTATAAAGGCCAAAAAGGCTTGATTTTCTAACAGTTATTAGCTCTAAAATGACGGTGGCGTTTGGTTAGAAACCGACCTTTGACCCAAACTACTGCAGAGGTTCCCCATGTGTTTGGTCAGGACGTTTCTCTGCATATAGTATCACGTAATTACATATTAGTAGTCAAATAAAGTCCAAACAAACACCAGACACGTTCGTGGTTGAATTTACAGAATATACAGGCACAAACTGTCAATTAAAACCTTACAGTTTTGCAGGAAACCATTTTAATGCGCGAGGCTGAAGCGCGTTGAAGGAGTCACCTCCACCTGAGCCCCGTACGTGACAGGCGTGCGCTCGGTCAGCTCGGTCCGTGCACGTGGACGTTTTCCGTGTGAGCCGTCAGATGCCAGGCCGCCGCTGGCCCAGATCAAGGCAGAACAACCTCCCTGCACTGAGAGAAACATTTGTGCAACATTTCGACCAAAATAGTGCTGGTCTGCACCGCAGAGCGAGAGGACTGCCTTCATTGAGGCCGACGGGCTTGGCAGATCACACGCGCACCCACGCGCGCACCCACGCACGCACGCGCGCGCGCGCACACACTGCGAGTCAGCGCCGTCGTACGCCAGCCAAAGTCGTGAAATAGGTCCATTCTGTAAGTAGACCGTGACGACGGAAACGTTGTGGGGACGGAACCGTCCGCAAGTTCAAATGGAACAAGGTCCAAACCCGAGTGCACCAAGTTTAAAGCAGCCTTTCCACGCGGACTCAGACGTGTACGTTAAACCCTATGCAGAAGCCCGAGCTTCTGTGCACGCTGGTGCGTTCAGGAACCAGGTTCATTACTACGCGACCGGCTTCCATGAAAAAGCGATAGAGGTGCACAAAGGTGCAGGTAATCATATGGCACATGGTACACGGCACCGACCGTGTGTGGCCCAATTCGGATGTTCTGACCAGAATTAGATCTTTCCTACCTGTTGCGCTGTGACCCAGTCTGACTTTCCAGGAAAACTGCCACCTTCCACCATCCGAAGCACTCAAGTCCAGAAAGTGTGACTCTCCGTTGGGCTGTGGCGGAAACTGCTGCCGGACGGTGGTGTTAGTGAACGGGAAACCCCTCCACACGTAAGCGCGCACCCCGTGCACGGCCGCGCTTTCCCGTCCCGCTCGGTCCAAACTACACCAGACACCGCGTCTGGGTCACCGCGAAAGTCCAGTTGTGGGAACACGCAGATGTTGGAAGACCCGTCAGTGCGCAAGCGGTCGCAGGAATAAGAGTCCGAAACCAGCGGCGCACGCGCCTCGGTGCACGCGCCCGAGCGCACAGTGTCCTCAGCAACAGGTGTCCGAAATAAAGCGAGATCACTTCGCCGCCGTCACAAGTTTCCAAACGCTCCCCGGCTAATTACGCACGGGAGTGAAGTGGACAGGGGGGAGGGAGAGAGAACGGGGGAGAAAGGGGGGAGCTCTCCAAAGTTTAGAGTGGCGCAACGCGGATGACAAGTCTGAGTCAGAGAGAGGAGCGCAGCGAAGTGGGAGACAAAGGAGCCCAGAAAGTTCTCTGTGGGACCGTCCTGGGCTCGGATGGGAGCGGTGCCGCCGGCGCTAAAAGGGGGAGGGAGATGTTTTTTTGCGCAGAAACGTGCGCAAGTCCCGCCGCAGACATCGAGGGGTTAAAAAACCCCTGTCAGGAGCGGGATTTGAACCCACGCCTCCATTCGGAGACCAGAAGTCCCTGAGAGCAGGAAGGACTCGAGCCTTGAGTGTGGCGCCTTAGACCGCTCGGCCATCCTGACGGCGGGGTTCCGACCCAATTAGACCAGGACCGCTACTGATCACGGATCAGCTCCGTCTTATGGCATTAGCTCATCATTCAAACTCCACTGATGCTTTAAAAAGTTTAAGCATTTTCAGACAAATAGACACACTGGAAAACACACGAACGCACGCTTGGACTCATGGGTAGAAAGTGAAGGCATCAGCTGGCTCCGTGTAAATGACATAAAGCTGTGAGAATAAATGCGCTAATAAAGCCTTTTACTAAGCCGTTAAAGGCCACAGACGAGCGGGCGGCGCAGGGACGCGTCCTGAGTGCGGCTGGTGCGGTTTATTTTAGGAGCCGCACTCTCTCACGTTGTTTTTATTTCCCCTCCAGCGTTTTTCCAGCGCTGCTGTCGCCTCCGTCCGCCGCCGCCTCCCCCGTTGCCCCGTTCCTCACGCCTACGGCTCGGCCGTTTGCTAAAAATGCCCACGCAACAAGAAAAGCCGTTATGTGACTTTACAGCATGTAAAGGAGCCTGAACGTGAAGCCGCTGTTTGTTTTGGTCTCTCATTTTGGCCTCGTCTCCCTCCGTTTTCTCCCCCCCCTCCTCCTCCTCAGTCATGTGTGATGTGACGCGTGATGATTGAAACCACACCGTCTCAAAGCCAACGCGGACGCTCCCACTTCCCCCGCAGTCACTCACTCTTTATTCCTCCTCGTGCGTGTTTGTGGAACCGCTGGCGTTGCGCGTGGGTATCACTTTATACCTCGCGCTCCGCGCACAGATACGGTATCTCAAGGACATCGGTGCCGTTTGCGCTGAGACCCATCCGTAGCACCGCGATCTTATCAACGCTCGTTCTGCGCAAAGAAGGGTGTGATACGAGTGTGAAAGTGACGAAGTCAGACTTAAAAGCGGAAAACTCTAAATTTAAACCACAAAATTAGCTTATTTTTTTTAATTAATGTTAGAAGTTAGAGAAAATCCAGCATGTGATCATTTCCATACTGTCAATAAAATGATGCTGCTTCCTCTTCTTCTCTGTCACATAAATCGGGATCACACGTGGCTCCCTCCACCTCCCTCCGTCCCTGCAGTGGCTTTTATTGGGACAGTGGATGGAGAAAGCAGGACCGGCCTTCATCACATCCGAAGCGTTCCCACATGTTAAGGTAAACAGCGTCACACACGCTGCCTCTACGCGCTACAGGCCGGAGCCGATTCTCAGCATGTTTGATATGTTTTACAGTGTGGAAAACAGAACCATCCTCGTAACCGGACGCTGGTTCGGTTCTGGGAGGAGAGGTGAGGGTCGGTCATGCTGGGTGGGCCCACGAGCTAACTTTAAAGGGGCTAAACTAAATAAAGTGTAGTCAGAGTGTGTGAGGTAAATAAGTGGAACAGGATGAGCTCCCTCCTAAGGACACTGATAGTGAAGAGCAGGCTATGGAATAATGTAATTATTATGGGCGGATGGGAAAATAAACCACTTGTGACAAGATAAGAGACACAGCGACAACTGATAGAGAGAGTGGAGGAGGCAAGGAAAGGTCAGAGACAAAATGCAAGGACAAAACAGTCACAAACACATGACAGAAGCCAAACTAAAGATAAATCCGTATTTTATTCCACTCTCTCATTCAGGGTTTTAATCCACAGTCATCACCGTCATCGAAGACAAAACGCTGTCATTAGAAAACAGACCACAAAATAATACCGGATTCACGACACGAGCTCGTATCTGACGGCGTTTCACGCAGACTCTCACTGGTGACGCTGACGGAGGCGGCGCCAGACGGGGCGACGCGGGTCCATGTGAGCGAGCGAGTGCATCCGCCCCCGGGCTCTGTGTCCAGCAGCAGGCGCCCCCTCTGCACGCGGAGTGGACGTCGGGGCTGGAAACCAGGAGGGAAGCGTTGGGTCATGCTATGGGAAGCATGCAGCAGCGGCATGAACGAGCAGAGCAGGTCAACGTGCATCCCACTGGACACAGAGCCTCTATGGGTGCAGCACATGCTTCCAATAACAGAGTAACAGTCTCCTGTGGTCGGGACAGATCGCTGTCAAATCACTAAAATGAAAGATTTTGACATATAACATTCAATTAGATTTTTCAACTAAACAATTCTGTTTTATATTTATATATACTGTATGATGCAAAAGCAAAAAAATATATAACAATTGTTTTATAGAAGGTTTAAGGATTCTCCTCACGTTAAATCTAAAGGGATTGTCACAAAAGGGAATCTGACTTTCAGAATGGATGCTGTACTGAACAATTATCCTTAAGCACAAACCATCAACACCTAATAAAGGGAATATTGCGAGATTTGTTTCTAGTTTGCGCCTTTCATCATCTCTGGAAAACACGAGATGAACCCGTCCTGTTCCCCTGATGAAACCTGTTTGTGCTAATTAAGCCCATCTCTCTTTCTTTTCCATCAGTTTACTGCTGAAAGAAACTACAAGTGGGGATGTTTCATCAGATACCTGAAGAAAAAAAAAAAACAGTAATAGCTAAAACGTAGCAGCAAATGATTAAAAGAGCGGAAGGCAGCTGAAATCAACACGCCTCTGTGTCTGAGCTGATCGAACATCAAAGTGGCAACAGCGCGAAAGTTTAACACCAGAAGCAACTCACACTCGCCCGCGTGTAGCTTTAAATGTTTCTCGCGGGTCACACATGTAGGTCTAACGTCTGTCTGTGTGGATGGACACAAGATGGCCGCCGCGAGCGTCCCACACAGGAAGTCAGAGACAACACGCTGAACACGTCTAGCACTGATGCCCTCAGCCGGCGCCAAGGACTAAAGACACAGTGGAATATTAGTTTTCTACTTTTTTAACATTAATTCGTGTGGTTCCCCTTTTCTCTATGTGAACATTTAACAGGTGGAGCTGAAAACAGAAGAAGGGTGAGGAGGAGGTTTCCAACAGTAATTTCATTTGCTCAGCTGAGCGAGAGGAGCTGCAGACACGATGGTTTGGTGCATGTTTTCATTGCGACTCCGGAGCTAATGAGCACTTATTTCTTTTGGTCTCCATCATCGGGTCAGCTGCTGTCCTCCAAGGCGTTGACAACTTGCTCCAAAATGTCGGGACAGTGGTCAGCGATCTGCTGCAGGACCTGGGCGGCGTACTCCTGGAGCTCCGCCCCCTCCTTCTCCCACAGCTCTAGCTCCGCCTCCAGCTGAAAGAAAGAGAGGCTTTATAGGCAGCATCCTGTGATGGTTTGGTCGCTTCTGCTGAGAAGACCACAAACGTGCTTAATATTCAGACACCTGAAGCCACTTAGCCGAGACTCAAGCTAAGTCCAAGGATGAAAGCACATAATCATATTTTTTATTTCTTAAGTTAAAGCTGCAAAGAGGGACTTGTCAACATGACAAAAGGCGTTTGAATCCAATATCAGTCTGGACAAACTCCCCGCGCAGCCGCACGGATGATCAAAGAGCACGTTTGCGCACACACACGTATCTGGCTGTAATCGCACAACGCCGCGGCACGGTTCCCTCTGCCCGTGCAGAGTGGAACATTTCTGTGAGGGAGCGCCGGCGTTGTTTTCTTTGGCAGCGGCCCGGGCTGAGACGTCAAACCCAACTGACTTAATGACCAATACATCTGTATCAATAAGAGCCCCGGCTCAAACAGTTGTGTAACACAAGCCTGCATTTATGTCCGTGTGTGTGTGTGTGTGTGTGTGAGTGTGTGTGAGTGCGAGGCCTGGGTCACATATTGGCAAAATATTCCCGGGTTGGGCCTCCGCCTCGTCCCCCGTTACCCAGCAAATCTCAGCGGGCGCTGAATCGCTGCCGCTTCAGTCACAAAACATAAAAAAACAACCTGCTTATTGTGTCCAAGCGCAAGTCATCATCATAATAACAGCCAGTGTTCTGAGCCGAAAGCACACTTGTAGCAATAAAGCGTTGCATTGAAGTCAGGATTTAGTGCCTTTGTGATGGAGATCACACACTCGGAGGGAGCTGCGTGTGGCGTTTTAAGAATGGGAGTGTTTATTGAGCAGGCAGCGCCAATAAAACATCATGTTGTGGAAAGAGCAGCGTTGAGATCTTATTAATTTACATTTGAACCTGATGCATCCATTCGTCAACCGTAAGATGTACGGCTTAAGAATAATAACAATGTCAGGAGTGCAGAGAACCTGCCCTGATGTCAAAGCCCCCATTAGCATCACACACATACAAGCAACAACTCAACAAACGTTTGTGGACTAAATCAGGCCTTCGACTCAACAAGACAAGCTTCCGAGAGGAGTCCAACTTTTATGATGGGTTTCATCTGCATCCACGTCGAGCGCATCGACACGTTTGCCACATCTCCGTTTATGTGTGTTTGCAGGTCATTCGTCCTTACGGCTTCGCGTTATAGTTGCAATCTGGCAGAAAAACACGGCAGTAAAGATAAGGCCGTGAACCAGCGGAGCCGAGCGGCGCGGTTCAGCGTGCGTGCGCGTCCTCCGCCGTCGTATGACTCACGCAGCCTTGACCCCGCACCGCAGAGAGACGAGAATAAACCAGCCCAGACGCTGGTACAGTGTTAATGTGGGAATCAATGAGGCGGAATGGCTTGGTGCCTGTAGAGAAGGAGGAACATAAGACACGCAGTAATGTCAGCAAACATTTAGATAAATCTAGCATGTAATTTTTATTTCAGCCACTAAAACCTGAACACGGCAGTAACATAAAACAGTCTTAAACCTGATTCTCTGGGGCAAACAGCCTGAGCAGTGCAACAGGTTTTACACATAATCCCAGGTCAGGTCTGTGATCTGACTCAGGGACTCCCAGCGCTTCTGCTATGTGACCCTTTAAAACAAACCTGTCTTCTTCAGACTTATCTTCAGACTCACAAAGTGCAGAGACCATCATTTTATATCTGATTATAGATCAAATATAAATTGTTTTATCCTCGTTACAACATTTTATGTTTACTACATGTGTCCCATCAGAAATAAACCTGCCACTAGAAAGACCCATTAGACTAGTGACTAACATGTTCTCCTGTCTGATATAAAGGAAGGCCAATAATCGACAAACAAGAGACGTCTCTTTAACAGTGATCATAATTAAATCCTCTGCGTTGCTAAGCAATAGTCCACCTCTGCTGGTACGTTGAATCCAAAGCTCATTTACGGCCTGGAGGAATGAAATCTAAACAAGGTTGCATGGTGTGCTTCCTACTTATGAGGGATAACTTTGGATGATGCGGTTCTGAGCTCCCATGGATCACATCGCATGCAATCACAGTGTGTGGTCAGAGAGAAATGTAGACGAAATAACGCAAGCAGGCGCAGAGTCTGCGTAGCCAGAATCCTGTAAGTGTGCATTTGCGGAATGCATTACTTTCTATATACGTGTGTGTGTGTGTGTGTGTGTGTGTGTGTGTGTGTGTGTGTGTGTGTATGTGATGCAGTGGTGTGGGCGTTTTGACTTGACAGGTGTGTGTGAGTGCACAGCATGAGGCTAAATTGTACGTTGCAAGCTTGAGTTCTGATTTAGTGAGTGACAGAAAGGATTGTGGAAAGAAGAAAGATCGACAGAGGTAAAGAGAGAGACGTGTGTGTGTGTGTGTGTGTGTGTGATTGTTTGTTGATGATTTTTACTGCAGCCATTAAAGCTCCATTATCATGATGGATCATTATCTGCCTTATAGCAGGCGCACACACAGTTAAACCCTTGCAGTCGTGCACAAACATACACCCAGGGGTTCCCAGCTCTGGGAATGATGCAGACAGGACCGGCGTGCACGCCGTGACCCCGCAGCCTGCATTGCAGGGTTTGAACCTCTTTGCAGAGGAATGCTAATGTTTTCCAAAGAAACCATAAGTCAGCCCGGGGAGATTAACGCAGAGACAGAGCGATGGGCGAAAAACGGGTGTAGAACGAATCTGTTGCCTAACAGGAGGCGTCCCTGAACAGGTCGGCCGGCTTCACGCTGGCTGAATCTGTACGTTTCTTCTCTCCTCACCTCTTTATTCGGATTGATTGAGAATATCGAGAACATCCACAGAACGTTGGATCAGAAAGTGGCGCGTATACTCCATTTAGCCTCAATGAAACGCTCAGCCTCACACATTAAATGTAACATGCCAAAACGCTGGTTCCTTGGTTCTTATTGCGCAAATGTGCAAAGAAAGAGAAAATAACCGAGGTGAAAAGGTTCGCTGTGAAAAGACTAAACTCCATGGCAGACTCTAATTTAAACAGAAAGACGTGGGGAAAGCGAGGCAGAGGCTCGAACGCTGACCTCATATTCCTCGGCAATAGCAGGGAAGTCAGGAAGTCAAGATACAATCACTGGGGGTTTAAAAGGGCTCCAGACTCAACAGCAGCCCTGAGTGGTGCTATAGCAACACCACTATGAGAAAGAGCAAAGGGATAAAGTGTAATGGGCCCATATAGAGTATTATAATCCCTGTCTCTCTTCTTGTCTCTATTTAAACCATTAGGTCCTGAGAGGCTTGCAGTATGTAGACTGCTTTATAAGTTGGCTGCCTGTACTGCACCAAACCCAAATGCTCCTCAGCTATATGACCGAGTGTGTGTGTGTGTGTGTGTGTGTGTGTGTGTGTGTGTGTGTGTGTGTGTGTGTGCGTGTGTGTGTGCTCTGTCGCAGTCCAGCACAGTTGCAGTCCAGGCAGCACCGCTCTAACGATACCGGCTAACGAGCTGCAGTGGGACTAGAGCTGGAGGACTCGTACCTAAAACTGCTCCAGCAGGACCGGAATGCGGCACTAACAGCGGAGGAGGAATACAAGGGGAGAGTGTTTTGTGGGCAGCTCCACATCACTTGGTAATTTTATTGTAGCTGGTTATTTAATCAGATAAATTGACTATAGGAACATATTCATATTTACAGGCTCGGCCTCTGGGAGCAGTTAGTTAGGAGAGAGGGGACCTGAGGGCTCTCTACTGTCTAGTGCCTTGCTCATGAGCACAGACATTTTGTGTTTTATGAAAGCCTGTGACTGTTTAAGAGTGACCTACGTAGTCCCGTGTAACTGCTTCGAACTCGGAGATTCTAGTTTAGCTGCAGACAGGAAACGTATATAAGAACAGTTTACAGCATCATGTTGCAATTAAAACCGAAGAAGTAGTAAAATAAGGACCTCAGCTTTCACCACAGACTCAGAAACATGTTTTATATATATGTATGGGGTAATATCCATGTTGTCTCCAATTAATTCCATCATTGATAATTGTTCCTTGTTAGTAAAAGTTAAATTGATTTTATGAGTGTGGTGAAATAAATTCCTCCACCAGGAGTTTAGTCTACAGCACTAAACTTCAACCAGCTTGAATAACTGCAGTAGAAATACATGAAGCTGGACTTGCACAATGGCTGCCATTGTCAACTGGGCTTTAAAAGCTTCATACAGAGACAAAAAGCGAGTCTGCGTCCTCTACCTGCTGATTCAAGTCTCTGTCCTTCACCTGGCGTCGTCACAGCTCGTCTTGTCATTACAGACAACGGAGGACAGGGATGGAAACAAAGGGCTGCAGTGACAGAAGAAGGGACTGACGGAGAAACAAAGGAACAAAGCAAAGTAAGGGGGGAAGAAAGATACAAGGAGACGAGGGCGTGAACACAATGACAACGAGGGACAGGAGGAAAGTTTGGGGGAAGAGAGAGACGCTAAAGAGCAAAGAGGGCAAATGCATGTAAAAAGAGTGAACCTGTGAAAGCCATTAAGCCTGGATTCAATAAATCTGCAGAGCAACTGCAGTAAGTTTGTAATGACCAGGGAAGCCGTGTGTGTGTGTGTGTGTGTTTTTGTGTGTGTGTGTGTGTGTGTGTGTATGTGCAGCGGCTACTGAGGACCCCTGCGTTGCATCTAAAGATGAAACGTCCCTCCTTGGAGCAGGAAGCAGAGCTCAGAGAGAGCAGCACGAAGAGATGAGGCCGAATCTGACACCATCCCCCAAAAGTCTTTACATCGTCGATTTAAGACAGTAATGTATGAAATCTGAGACAAAGCAGTTTGGTATAACGTGCTATTTACTTTACAACACTATGACGCAAACACTTATCTAGGGAGGTGTCACCCAGACAGATAGGGCACCAGCAGACAGAAACGAACTGGAAACTGTAATACATCCACACGCATTATCAGAAACACAATAATTGCACTCTTCTATCATGAGGGATGTGTAAATTCCACACACGCAGACGCCGCTCATCTTATCGCCACCATTGTAACGCTGCGGTGACAGGCTGCACTATCAGCCGCGATGCTGAAGTTCCAGCTCCACCTCATCCTGTTGTTGAATCTCCTGTCAGTCAACGTGAACCCACTCAGCGACCTTGGGGTCATTAGGGGTCCATCGCTCACACACGTGCGCTGTGGCCGAGCGAGGATCGGGGTGTTTTTAGACCAGCGGCGGTTAATTCATACAGATCATGGAGGGTTTTGTTCTTCTCTGTATGCGCTTCTGCAGCTGTCACTCAGACCACTGGTGCTTGTCCTCTTTATGAGCCCTTGGCTTTTATAGTGGTAGTAAGCTACAGTGGAGCACGCTGCTGCCCATGTTTTCTTCTTACACTAGAAGTTGGAATGAGGTCATTTGAGTCCCATCAGTGGATTTAACAGCTGCTGGACCCTGGAAAACCTGCGATGCCCCGTTGTATAACTGTAAGAGACACGAGCCAGAGGCAGAGTTCATGTGTCCTTCTCCTGCCTGAGAAACCTTTTATCCACTGATTACTTTAAAAACAATGTCATTTGAAGTCTGTAATCGTGCGGGATTTTCCTTCATTACAATGACTTGTAGAGTTGTAAATATGTGGACTCGGCTCTCGCCGAGGTTTCTCCAGCTTGACTTGGCCCAGGAGCGCTCGCAGTCACTCACTGGGAGCGGTTTTAGCTTTTGCAGATAGACTAGATTCATAGGAGCAACAATACAAGGTCCTCATCTGCCAGTAACACCTAATACACTTTTACAGTGGAACACACACACACACACACACACACACACACACACACACACACACACACACACACACACACACACACACACACACACACACACACACACACGTATAGATGAAAACGGCCTATTGACACTCAAATGCTCTCATGCCTTTCCACATAATTGAACATGAAGAGTTACACAAACTCACACACACACACACTGTTACTTTCACACTTCAGGTCAGGAGAGAGAGACAGAGGCCAGAGAGAGTGAGACTTCCTGAGTGTGTGTTGAAGGAGGCGATGCCAGTTCTCTTTAGTGCTCATTAGAGACGTCATTGAGCTATAAAGGTTATTATTATGAGTGTGGCGCAGAAAACGGTTCTTTGAGTGAAACCTCACTTTTGGACCCAGCATCACTGTTGTAGTTCAGCTGAGGTTAGAGACAGACATGGAAACAAGCACAAGGATGTAGAACAGACAATGGAGTCAACGTTTTGTATAGCTGGCATTTTGCTCACTTTGCTGATGAGTTTGACCAAAAAGACGTATATAATGACTCATTACCCTGATGGTTTGTGGCTGATGCTACAATGGACCTACAAGGCTGTATTTCACAGTTGACTGTCCAACAACATCAATGTCCAACATCTGCTGTTGCTAAGCCACAGATGCTTTCATCGTTTAAGGGGAAGGAAACCTACAGCTTCATCTCAAGTCTCACAACTGATCCCTTTGCTTTCAGCAGCAGTGAGACTTCCACCTGGAACAGTGACATCAGTTCTTCTCCTTGACTAGAGGTGAGACACAGCGGTCACTAATGCATGCACGGCCTTGGGATTTGTAGTTTTCCGTGCGCGTGTTTGTGTCGGTGTCTGTGTGTGTTTTACATGCTATTTTAGTATGATCCTAATAGCTTTGCAGAGTGCCAGGCATTTTAACAGAGCCAGGCGGGGGCTTGTAAAACACACACGCACTCGCCACAAGACAGAGGAGAGAGGCTGGCACACGGGATCGCGGTGGTCTGGAGGGAGCCTGAGTGCCAGCGTGTGTGTGTGTGTGTGTGTGTGTGTGTGTGTGTGTGTGTGTGCGCGCATTAAAAGGGTCAGCCGGGGTGACGGTCGCACATGATGGAGGGGAACGAGGAGCGCGGGCCGGGATGAAAGGCTGGCAGTGTGCGCCTGCAGGGTCGGGGTCTGAGGCAGACGCATGGCGCCGAGTGGCAGGCGGCAGCACGGGTGGGTTTGGATGGAGGGACGCGCTGTGACGTTGTTAAGGGAGTCGTCGCAGCAAAACAGTGGAAGGAAAGTCTCATCAGATGTCGCACCTACAGACACGGAGTGAGATGGAGGTGATGGAGGCAACGCTTTATCAGAACTGCTTTCACTCTGCTTCGCTTTTTAGAAATAATATGTTGGCACCGTCATTTTTCACATTAGAGCAAAATGATTTATGACACTCGCTAAGTGAAATACAAGATTAACTTACGAATCAATTTCAACCTATTAATGGAAATAATGTGCAAAAAGCACCATTAAGCCAACAACTCTAAACCCGACGTGGCAGGAAGGTGGGCGTCGCTTTGACCTGGCTTTGGCCACAAGCACAGTTTGGTTTGAATCTGGCTTCCAATTTTTTAAAATGTTTTTTCAATAGATATAAGGTATGAATAAAATACTGCAGGCCATCGGGGCCGTCTTAAAGCATTCAGTCTTGTTAGATAAGCTTTCCCAGCTGCCCACATAATCAGTTTTAATTCCGAGTATGTTTTTCTTTTCAAACTGTGGGACCCCAGGCCGCTGGACCGCAGAATACTGTCTGCATTTTTTCGGGAAAACAGGGTGATGATGAAAAATAAGTATATTAATTGTGAGCCTATGAAAGTGAGCCGGGCGCCGTTCAATGTGTACGCTTCTTAAATGACAGCTGAATTGTGTTTGTGTGAAGTTTGTTTAAGGTGACACCACTACACATCTGAAGCACTCGCGCTAAACACAGACGGTTCCCAGCATTAGGACACACAATCGGGCTTTTCATGAGGACTGTAGGAAACTGGTCCTGCCGTACACTAACCACACACTCGGTCACATAGTCCTGTGAGCCCGAGTCTAGAGTTACCGTTCTTCAATGTATACCACATGTAGCGACCGTGTCTCTCTGATATGTTTTCAGTATGGGGAAAAAGAAAGGACATAGAAAGAGACAGGCCAGAAAAAATTAAAAAACTTAATGGTATACTGTTTATATTCAATATCTGAAAACATGATGGGTTACCATGACAACGCAGCCAAAATCGAGGCAACAGGTTAGCCAACGTTTCGTCAACTTTCCCTAAGCCTCACCTTCTCTCTCCTACCCTCATTTCCCTTCCCCCCCTCCCTCCCCGACACGACAACTCTTTCGACAGTAAAATAAAATAAATACACCTCCCTCCCTCTCTCCCCCCAGCGCCGCCAGCGCCGAAGCAGCCGCCGCGCTGCTGCCAAAAGCCCGAAGCCGAGTCGACTCCCTGCGAAAGAGCACGTCTGAGGCGGCGTTTGTTCCGCAGCCAGGCGCTTGTCGTCAGGTGACCCGCTGGAGTAAATCTGCTCAATAATGTCACGGGCGGCGCCAAGAAGCTGCCAGGGTGACCAGCGTGTGCCCCGCTCGTTGACACGCGCCCACGCAGCTACAGAGGCAGGATGTGCACGAGCAAATGCGCCTTCGGTGGCCAGTGTTAGAAACGATGAACGAGGACAGGCACATTATCCTCACTCCCCTCATTCATAAACATGACCACATTCCCTCTGCATGTGTGTCTGCTCTGCTGCCACTCACTGTGGTAAACAAGAAAGGTGTTGGTGCTTCCAGTTTTGGCTACAAAATACTGTACTTTTTACTTATTAGTGTTGCTATAATGTAACTGTCAGATCTTCTTCTTCTTCACTTATTGGTAAATAGTACCTGCATCCCAGTAACATGCGTCCCTACCTGTTTCTGTGTCATGCTGTGCAGCTGTGAGTGCCAGGAGGCGGAGTCAGAGCGGTGGTAGGCCGGGGGCGGGGCGAAGTCCTGCAGTATGACTGGGTCCCGCTCCTGACACAGCGATGTCAGGTGGCTGATGTACAGCTTCAGCTTGCTGTGATTCTGATGGAGGTCCAGGAGAGGGGGGGGGATCTGACGGCAGAGCAGATGGATGGAAAGTAAAACAAACATGTTCATAATAAATGTCTGTACGCGACACATAAACAGATGATTCACGTACAAACACAGTATGATAGACAATGAGAAAAAAGGCTGATATAAAGACTCTAAACAGCGTGACAGCATGCACAGAGGTTTCATCCTGATGCACAAAGGAGAGGGGCACCGCAACAAACCTGCACATCCTCCCTGTTTTAAGCAACATGTGCGTCACAGCGTGTGGGAATGAGAGTGAGACAAGACAAGGCGAGACCCCCCAGGAGAAACACTCACTAACACCCACAGATAAGACGCACAGACACGGGGCGCTCCTCTGGGAACGGCCAGCTAAGTGCAGCCATGGAACCATGCTAAGAGGGCTGTTAGTGTGTGTGCGTTGATAAAGTGTGTTTAATTCCACCGGCATCCGTCCGCAGCCTCCGCGCTCATCGTCACTCAGCACACACACACACTCGGGGCTTTCAGCGGCAGGATCCTCTCACTCATCGCACTAACATCATCCTCTCTCTCTCTATCGCAGCGGCTCTTTACGCGGCTCATCTTCACTGACACAATACCAGGAAATGTTCACGTGACGTTTCAGGCTGGTCCATATGAGCGACGTCCTCTAACCAACTGCCTGTTAAACAGATCTGAACCTTTTGTTTGCTGCTATTTGAGTGAAAACTAGAAATCTATACCCAAGCAGTGCATCCACCATCTATCATTCAATAGCGCGTTGGTGCATTATGACTAACAAATTAGACAATGCAAGTGTGAGGGGTTTTGTAGGAAGAAGGGAAAGTATCTTGTTGCACGCTTGTCTCTGTCATCATTACAGCATCAATGGAAGGTGACAGTAAATCAAAATGACTGTCACTTCTTATTTCGAGTCCGTGCTAACCACCATCCTCCAAATGTGTGTCCACAAGTCGCTAAAACACCGCCTTGGCCACAACTGCTCATTTCCCACCTGAACACGGAGACACTGCTATGTACAGTAGAGGAGCCCGCAAAAAACCCAGTCCATTATAAAATACACGTCCCTCTGGAGGAGACTGGGGTGATGCGATGGAGGTAGAGGCTGCAGTGCACATTCTGGATTTCCAAACATCTGCGTTACTGTATGGGTGGACGTGTGTTAGTGATGGCAACGCTGCAAGAACATTATCTCCAAGACAGTTGTGCAATATGACAATATGTGAACATGTCTTTCAGCGTCTGGCTGCACTGCTCTGGACACATGCGCAGCACATGTGCAACATCTGTTCTGGCGCACTATCTAATCCACACTCTTCTATCAAATGGCTTAAAAAAATCACTGTCCACACTTTCCAGACCTGCAGCGGGGATTTGTGTGTCCAGCATTACACAAATGAGAACCAGACTCAACGAAGGGAAGGAATGATGGCAATATAAGGAAGGCGTTTTAGAGAGGAATAACAAGTCTGCTGCTATCTTTGCTATATCAGTAGCAATTTAATAACTAAAGAAATTATAAAAACATCTGTAAGTATCTGCAGGACGCAAGGTCTACGCATTTGCAGCCTGTATTAATGCGTCCAGTGCGTGGTGTGTCCATGCTTTTTATTACAGTGGTCAGCTATGCAGTGAGTTTTAATGAGTCCTCAGTGTTTTCCAGTGTACAATCCCAGAGGAGGGATACGTTTATACAGCACTGTGCTTGTGTGTGGGTGAGTGTGTGTGTGTGTGTGTGTGTGTGTGTGTGTGTGTGTGTGTGTGTGTGTGTGTGTGTGTGTGTGTGTGTGTGTGTGTGTGCGCCTCGTTATTAGCCTCCCGCATGCTGACGGGATTCCTGCTCTACTGTGAAACTACTCCAAAGAGAGGCATTCAGCTGGCCGCCCCGACTCGCTGCTTCAGAAAGCGTCCAATGGCCACGCGGTACAGAGAGACCAGGACTTATATGCTCCCACAGATGCCCCGACACATGCACAGAAGCACCTATTGTGTATACGATGGGACAGCACCAATGGAAAAAGTACGACTTCAATGCCCAAATGAAACATCTATTTGTCCTCTGCTGTATTTACTTAATAGTTATCACAAGTAGAGGAATACTTGAACATGATGGTTCCATCATCAAATATTCATTCTGATGACAGAACTGCTGCTCCCAGTCTTCTGTGTATTTTGGCAATGGATGTATGAATAAATAACCACGTGTATTATAAACAGAATCAAAAATTTATGCACACTCCGCAATAGGAAAAGAAGCAGCCACGTTAATATGAAGATAAGGTTCAAACAGGTAGGAGCTTTTTCAACTCACATGCCCCAAACGGCTGAATTATACCTGTTCTCTGTCTTTCTTAAATGAAGCATCTAATGCCACTGAAAAATGCAAAATACCATAACGATCTCCTCAACAACAGTGTGTGTGTGTGTGTGTGTGAGCAGAATGCTGTTCCTCTGAGTTCCATTCTCCGTCCGTATCATAGAATTCCCTCACAGAGACTCATACAGCTCTTCTCTGTTTGAGTGTAATGTGCTATGGCGAATTACCCGCCGCGCACACCGCAGCGTGCGCACACAGATGTGCATGTGAAGCCGTGTGCGTGCAGGCTGCTCGGCCGTTCTCGGCAGGGAGGTGCTACCGCTAATTAATAACCAGGGTCAAACTTAGATCCACCAGTGAGACTCTGGGCTTTTAGCATCCCAACGGGAAATCCCACTGGTGGAACTGAGCTGTGCTAAAAGCAGCATGTGCTGCTCATATGTGGAGCAGCCTTCTCTGTCCTGTCAGTAGATCAAACCAAACATCCACAGATTCCTGTTTAACATTACACATATACATTTACAGGAAGAAATGATTTAGTGACATTATCCGATCAATCCACCGGTGATTACATTCTTCCATAAAACTTTCATTCTACTCATCTAAGTGTGAAAAGTGAATGTGATGTGTTAATATTGCTTGGATTAAAGGTTGTCATACATGTGTGATTAATGACCTACGGGCCTTTAAAGCACCGCCGTGTAATTAAAAACAGTACAGATCAAAGTTAAAAGAAAAAAAGCATTATTTTTACAGCTATAGTCCTACAAAAAATGATTCCACAAATATTTAAGCAGTGATTTATGGGTTGTAAATGGATGTAAATCCTTTTATAAGGCAAAACAAAGAACATACCATGATAGTTACACACCGATGGACAGTAGGATCAATATTTACAACACCAAAGACGCAGATGAGAAAGAAGAAGAAAGACAATAAAAGTCCAGAGAATGAAAAGGAAAAAGGTGGTGTCTGCCCACATGCAAGAGTGATAAGTTTGGACCTTGGGAAAAGAGAAATCAATGATTTTCAAGGCTGAATGCAGATAATAGAAACAAACAGAAAAGATAAAATGGAAAAGACGCCAAATGATGGAAAGCACCGACATCAGAGGAAGACGAATGACAAGATGAGAACATCCACATGCGATTGGATCCAGACAAAGACGACGCTCACCCTTCTGTACAAAATGGCGGACCGAGGGAGAGAAAGGGGGAATGTGATTGGCTAGGCCCATATGCCCTCCTCATCATCCTATCGGTTAGTTCGGTCCAACCGCAGCGTGGGTTCAGAGGAAGCAGGTTAGTGCCAAGAGAAGATGGATAGAAAAATTTTCCACAAAAACTGAGGAAAATTTTGAACTATTCATAATATTAACAGAGATTAGCAAAAATAAATAAGCACATGGGAAAAGTAGCAGTATATTGAATCTTACAAGTTACATAAGTTAATATGGAAGCCCAATTTCCTTTAGAGCACGCACTCAGTGACATCTTTTGCCTCAGGTGAAGGCGTCTCACCTGCTCTGGGGAGGGCTTGTGATGGTTGGGCTCCTCTGAGTGCGGAGACGAGACCTTTAGGTGGTCGTCCTCGTAGTTGTCTGCCATGAGCTTCATCCGGTTCTGAGTCTGCGGATCGAGAGAGACAGGAGCTAAGAATTAGATCCCTTTGATGTCTGCCACCCAAGGCAGGGGAAAACATATTTCACACTTAATTCAGCACCGGCAAATAATGCTCACGTCTGAGACAACAACACAAATGAAATAAATTGTATGTGAGGGTGATAAGATGAAAGCTCCAGCGCTGAATTCCTCCAGGAGTTAATTTGCAGAGAGGAAGAAGAGAAGGGGAGATTTGGATGACTGCCATGAACAATGTGTCGCTAACACGGAGAGAGAGGAAGACGGGAACGCGGCGGTAACAGGAACACGCTACTCTGGATCGTTCAAGTGTGCTTGGACCAAATCTGCAGCAATAAGAGAAAAGGAGCATTTTGCACATATGTTTACACACACACACACACACACACACACACACACACACACACACACACACACACACACACACACACACACACACACACACACACACACACACACACACACACACACACACACACACACACACCTTTTGAAGGCTCCACTCACAGGGAATCATTGAGACTTTGAAAGCATTAAACTGCACACAAAAACCTACAAACAGGTTCACGCACAGACCTGTGTGCTTCTGCCCTTTTTTTTACTCCCTCTTGTCTCCATCAGTTTCACACGTGCACTCTGACTACATCAGGCTCTACAGTAGGCCCAGAAACGCAGACAGAGCGAGCGAGGGAGGGAGTCAGTCTAAATCTGTCAGTCTTGTTCAATCTAAATCCCCTTAGCCTCACACTGAGCCCTGCAAGGAACAGGGGCTTAAGCAGGCCAGACTGAGGTTTCGTGTGCATGTGTGCATGTGTATGTTTAAGAGAAACCAAGGGGAGTACGCGAGCCGCAACTTTCATATGCGCTTGTGTGTGAACAGGAGATAGTGTTGCTAAAAATGTGTCTGGACGCGTATGAGGGGCCGTGGAAGCTTAAGTCTATATACATAAGTCGGGACGGAGAGGGCCTCCCCTGGTGTGTACACACACATTATTCATTTCCTTTTTAAAGACAGCTTTAAAATAAACACGCATACATTAAAAACAAACGCGCCGAGCAAACAGTTCATCTCGGAACCACATGAGTCCCTGCCGGACCCGCGGACCCTCGCGCACGCACGCACGCACGCACGCACGCACGCACCGACAGCTGTGGGCTGATGTTTATTAGTCTGTCTGTCTCTCCCTCTGCTCAGCGTCCTTCAGCGTGTAAACCACAGCCGTCTGAATTATTTACTCACTATCTCCTCCACAAATGATTTTACTACAACCGGCAACATTTTTTAAAGCCCTTATCAGTGTTTACAGCGTCAAGTGAGATTGATATCTGAACGTGAAGTCACAAACTCGGGCTAAGTTTACAGCACGAGTGTAAATGCAGGGGAAAACATTGACTACACACAGGTGGTGCCTCCTCTGTGTTAACAACAATCAAGCTCAGAATATAACCATACACTTCCCTCCATAGGTTCCTTCATGGTGGGCATATAAAAGCTAAACAGTAAACTCAGACATGTGCTTGAGGGGGTTGGGGATGATAAAACCAACAAAGGGGTGATTTTCCAGATCTTAAATCTCTCTGCCCTTCTGCAAACACTGATCAGCTGCTGCAGAGCGTTCTGTACCTAAATAATCCGGCCCTCTTCATTCCTCCTGGCTTCACCTCCCCGCTCTCTCTCGCAGACAGGATTCTATGATTAAGACACTGTGTTTGAGTTCTCCTCTCTCATCCTCCTGACTACTGAGCTTCTTAAGATGACCTTGTATCCATGACTAATTCTCTTCCTCCCTCCTCTTATTTCATGTTTGCTTCTCTTTTCGTTTCTCACTGTTCAGTTTTTCCTCTTCGCTCACGTAACTTCGTTGTGCCTCATTTTCACCGCCGCGGTTTTACTGTTTCACTTTCCACTTTTTATGCTTTAAACATAACCGCTTCTCAAGTTTAAAGTCGCGCAGCGAAATCATTCATTCCGGTGTAATTTCCCCAAACAGTGGGTCTGCTTGTTAGAGTAAATCTGGCCTGAAGTAAATTCATGCAGGCCTTGGTGAACTTTGACTCATCGTCGTGCAGCCGGCCAAGCCATTTTGACATTTCTGACTTCAGAGGGAACAAATTGGAGGAAGCTATTGTAACTGCTCTATGTCATCATCCACTTTAATAAAAGCCTGCCTCGCCGGAGCATAAGCGGTGTCTCTGCAGACGGAAGGATCCTCAGCACATTCTGCTGCGACTCGCCTGTTAGCGTCCACTTTGCACGCTTGCTAACGGCCTCCTATCTGTCACTTGACCACGGGCTTAATCGACTCGGATCACGCAAAGAAAAACAATCACGAGAAGGTCCGTTTGAAGAATGTGTAGTAAAGTGTAGGGGAGAGAGAAGCAAAGTCAGGGAACAAAGAGAACGAAAGGAAGAAATTAGAGCCTCGTCCTCCCCCCGAATCCTCCTCTCTGTCTGTCCTATTCTAATTTTCTCCTCTGGCCTTTCTTTACTTCTTTCCCTTTTCTAATTGCCAGGAATGCTGACCTCAGCTCACTTGTTCCAGTGCCAACTCTTTCTCACTTAATCTAATCATCAAACCATTATTTCACTCCTCCACCTCCCTCATTGTTCTCCTCTCCTCTCTCTATCCTCTGCCGCAGCTCTGCTATAATGTGCTGACAATGGACAGAATGAGAAACAAATGAAGGGCCAAAAACCGCTGAGTCATGCTCTGAAAGAAATTATTTCATCGTGATAAGCCTCTGGGGAATATTAGATTAAATGATTGTTTCGCCTGTTTCTCTAGTGATGAAAGAGGAACCTTTGCCGTTATCTCTGCAATTATCAATAATGAGAGGTTGCTGAGTCATGGATTGACAAGAACTATTTTATCAAGATAAAAAAAAATCTGATTAGGTTTTCCTTCCTGTTTCTTTAAGAAGCGAAAGTTGTTGATAGGAAGAAAATTACAAATGACAATGGAAAGTGTTGGTGTTGAAAGCTGAGGGAATTATTTCACGATGAGGAAATAATTTAAGTTGGACCAACAATTTAAAAAATGTAAAACTCAAGTCAATAACAGTGCGGTATGGTGTTTCCCTGTTGTCATGATGGTTTTGGGTTTCTGCAATATCAATCAGGCGTGTTGGGGTTAAAAGCGTCTTGTGGAGCTTTCCCAAAGCCACAGTGACAAACTCAAAAGCCCGTTTTACAGCCTGACGGTCAAACAGGTGCTGAACAATGGTCGAGGCCACAGCCACACACACACACACACACACACACACACACACACACACACACACACACACACACACACACACACACACACACACACACACCACCTGTAAATGGTAACCACATGTGTCTCCTGCGGGTGAAGGGTAGGCTGCCCCCCCACCCCCCCTTCTTCAGCTTGTTCCATTTCATAAACTATTACAACCAGTCTCTTGTCTCCTTCACACACGTTTCACCACGGCTGCCTTTTCTCCTGTGGTTTGGTCTTTGTCTCCACATACACAGCTGAAGAAAATAAAACGCACGGCAGAGGCCGAGTGAAGTAGAAGGAAACCGTGAGAAGGGCAGAAGGGAAGGAGAGCTGAGGTCACCTTGATTTACAGCCGCCTGCCTAAAATGCAGCCGTGGGTCAAGGTTAGAATGCAGGAAACACTTTCAGGCACACAAGCAGATTCACAGGTGTGTGTGTTTTATGTATGCAAGTAAGTTCAAAAATATTAGAAATATTATTATATACACAATATTGTTAATATTAATGTATGAATTGCAATGAGGAAGCCAGATTTAGCTAAAACAACCACATTTGGCCTTACAGTCACCACTAGTAGCAAATCATTTACTTCATCTCTGATTTATAACCACGTTTAATTTCATACCACAACCCAGCGTTTCCATCTGTCAGACAGGTTCTCTGAGGCAGAGTGAGTGTATATGTCATTCAAAAGGCACAAGCTAAAATGACTACACCAGCCTCAGCTCTCACACAAACACACGCGGGGATACTGAGGAAGTCTCGGCTGTGATCCATCATTGGGGGACTAAAAATCATGACACCGCAGAGAAAATGTGAGACAGGGAGAAACAGGGATCGGTCGGGCGGGAGGGGAGCAAAACCACTCACACCTTTGCAAGCGTGCGCGCGCGCACACACACACACACACACACACACACACACACACACACACACACACACACACACACACACACACACACACACACACACACACACACACAGCAGACAGTGGAGTCTCTGTGTTGTCAGTAACCACCTTCGAGACCCTGAGGTGTCATAAATGACTTCAAAACGGAGAGAGGGAGAGATGTCGGGGTACAGAAAGAGAGTGGAGAGTGATGCTTGTTATAATGACTTCATTTGACACAGCCTCTCTCCAACACCCCTCCAACTTTAACTTCAACTCCCTCAAACATTGATTCAAACATTCTTTGGCACACGCGCATTTTCCATACTGCACGTGCCACGTTTATCTCACTGAATCCTTTGAGCTTATTCTATCCATTAAGTGAATTTTTGGCAAAATTCAATAACTGGAAATATTTCTTAACAAAAGAGTTGTTACATCTTATTTATGTGAGTGGCTTTGAGGATGAAAATGCCATTATTATTACTGCACCGTGGTCATATTTCACAGTTAAAATGAAGAAAAATAAAAAGACATATGAAGCTGGTTTTAGTTTATTGTGTGGCATCATTGTGCATTTCACATGGTGTGAAACGTGCGTGTGTTTGTGTCTAGAGTTAAAGCCATTTCTGACTACATTAAAAATGAACATGTTGCATGCAAAGGGACCTTTTTCTACTGCCGACAGCATAATATTAGAAAGTTTACCTAAAGTAGAGAAAGGCAGGCATGAGGACGTGTGCGAAACAAATATTAGGAGTATCATCTTTCTGACAGCTTCATCAGAAAAACTGAAGAATTATTACCTTGTACAAGTGGAAAGAATGGCAAAGCTGGTGTATTGGATTGAATTCAACTATAAAGGTGTACCTAATAAATTGGCCAGTGACTGTATGCACGTAAACAAACAGTGGAAAAGAGTGATGAAAAGTTTCACCTCACCCAGAAATCGTTCACCATACCCACGAGAAGCTGTGTGTGTGTGTGTGTGTGTGTGTGTGTGTGTGTGTGTGTGTGTGTGTGTGTGTGTGTGTGTGTAACCACAGAGGCATTTGGTCATGTTTATATTCATGTTTTTGGCCTAGGTGAGTGTGTGCATATTGGTGTGTGTGTGCTTGGGCATTTGTCAGAACTCAGTAAACATTCGTCCCTACACCAGAGACGTGACACACACAGGAAGCTTGTGTGTGTTAGTGTGCGTAGATGCGGAGAGAACATTTAAATATACATACATCGGTTTGTACGGAAGCGTTGTCTCCAGCGAGTTGAAAAAATCTAAACTCAGTGTGTGTGTGTGTGCACGTGTTTGTGTGGTGAGCATAGCAGGGCTCAGTAAATCCTAAATTTACCTTGGTGGTCGGAGAACTGCGGTCACATCTGGACTCAGTTTCTCTCCGTGTCTCTTGTTTTCTTTGCTCCCCTCATCACTACCACTCACCTGTGTTCTCTCTCTCTTTTCCTCCTCCATTTCTAACCCTCTACTTTGAATAAGTGGCCAACAAGCTTTCTCGGGGCCCATGTCGATGTCACTGTGTGTGTGTTTGGGCGTGTGTGTGTGTTGGCTGCCTTCAGTGCAAACCTACCTGCTGTTTGAGCTGCTGAACCAGACTGTCCTTCTCCCTCTTCAGAGCCGCCACCTCTTCCTGGGTTTTCTTCTTCTTGGATGACGAGAGCTCTAACAGGGCAATGTTGGCGTCTTTCTCACTGATCGCTGCCAGTAGTGCTTCTTGCCTGCACAAAGAACAACAACCAGTTGAGATTTTAGTCCTTTGATTTGAAGATGAGACTGGTGATATTACACACAGATTAGTACGAATCAGAAGAGATGTTCCTGTGAGGGTCACAGCAGACTGAAGCCTGTATGTGTGGCGGTGTCTGGAGCCCGTCTGTCTAGGTTTTGTGATATCTGTCCTTGAGATTGCTGCCTCCAGTTTGGGACAACTGAACAGAACATGTCGTTTGTGGCTGACAGCGAGAGAAACAGAAACAGAGCTTTCAGAAAGATAAGTTCATGTCAAATGCGTAAATGCCATTGAGCAGCGATATGAGCACCACAGACACATATTCAGTCACCTC